>NW_026922772.1:0-20894 GCF_032062105.1 Saccostrea cuccullata | reverse complement strand
GAAATATGTGTCCTTTACAGCAACCGATGCCTGCTTTATAGACAGATGAGCAGGTAGATTTCAATGACAAAAATTTTTATAATGGGTATCAAAAATGGGTACCCTCCTTGCCAACAAAAATTATAACAACTTATGTACTGTTTGCCAAATTTCAACAAATAATATTTGATGATGTATGATTGACTTTTAAACACATAGCAAATTTGATAGACATCAGATCGGAAGTAATTTACACTGTTTTTAAGAAACGTTTGACAGTAAAAAGGCTTGGTACTTAAAGGTCACCTTATATTTTGAAAAATGAGTGAAAACGACAGCGTGAAATAAAGTCTAAACAATCATTTTAAAATATCGGAAATTGTAGTTATCCACGTTTGTTTTACATTCAAACGGATATTGGAACTAGAATCTATTGCTTAAAATCATCAAAACAAAATTTACCGTCATAAGATGTACTTGATAAAAACGGCGAAGGTCCGACAAAAGCAAAGGTATACACGAGCACAAAGACCGATTTATATGAAATTTCTTAAATATTAGTGGTACTGTTGTTCAAATTCGTATTTACGGAGACAGTTTAATATCTGGAGGAGTCGAAAAGCAATTTTTTTTTGCAAAGTTTTAAGAGGAAGGACCAAAAATCAGGAATCCAGTACAATGAATTTCTTCTTGACAGCTTCAAAACTCACATGCCCTGAAGAATAAAGGGGTTTTCAGGATAAACAGAAAGTTAATGTTTTTTCACCTTTTGACTTGTTTCTATTTCCAAACTTGGAAAAAACACCTTTCAGAAGGAAGAAGCAAGTCCAGGAAATCATTGGATCTGCCATTTTCCAGTATACAAAGGGTCATGCCCAAAAATGAGTTCTAAAATCAATCAGAAATTGGATAAAAAAATGTTACGGACATGTTTATGAATTAAAAGAGATTAATAAGTAAAATCATGAAGATTAAATCGTTGAAAAGCGACGTTTGCTCCTTTCTGAGCATCGAGGACATTAAGTATTGAACAGCCCTCGTAATTATGAATCTCAGAAACATGTGCTCTGGTACACCAGCCAGATTGTCAAACTTCGGTATCTTTGGTTTCTGAAGTGTTGAGAATAACATTAAAATTTGTGAAAGTGCAAGAATGTGTCAATCAAATCCGTCTTAAAATTTTAATAACTTTTAGACGAAATAAGATTTTAATATAATATTTTTAATATAAATCCTGTTCCACAGAATTCCACGGAATTCTTGAAAGTATTGGGGCGGAACGTTTTTCGTTTGGGAGAAAATCCTTGGAATTCCAGGATATTTGTAAAAATCAAAGGAAGTCTATGGAAATCCGTAGAATTCCATGATTCCAAAGACAATGAAAACTGAAAAAATTAGTGCCAAATAATTACCAAAAAAAAAAAAAAAAAAAGGATAACATCACAATTTTTCACAGATAAATTATATATTTTCAAAATAAAAATTCATTTTTTCTTTTACAATTTTTTTTAGACAAATATTGCATTTATTATACTCTCAGATGTACAAGACAAGCACATTTTTAAATGTATTTTCAATGAAAGAATAAGAATACACCAAAGCTTATTTACAAAAATATCCAGAGGAAAATATGATTTCTGGAGGATCACCTTGGTTAAAATAATGATAATCTTGTTATGTGCCAAAGATCCCAATTATCCAAACTTCTGACGTGTTTGCTAGAATCACTTCCACACTGATATCCCATGAAATGTACAATAGTTGGTTATTTTAGAGGATAGACAGATAATTGGTGTCACGAACATATTAACTTTTAGTACGAAGACTCAGCAAGTTGGATGTTGATCATTCCAACGGACACCTTATTTCCTTGCACAGTTTCTGAAAGAAAGATGACCATTAAGAGGCATCAATTAACATATACATATAAATATATGAGAAATAATAAACTTTTTGTGGCAACATTCAATGTTAGTGATTGACTTCAAATGGTGATTTTTATGCGCCCGGATCGAAAGATCCGAGGCGTATATTGTTTTTGTCCTGTCTGTCTGTCTGTTTGTCTGTTTATCTGTTTGTCTGCAAACTTTAACCTTCGCTGTAACTTTTAAACCATGAATGGTTGAGACTGCATATTTGGTATACATACTTCACTAAGTAAGCTCTTTCAAATGACACCAAGGTCAATGACACTGGTGACTTTGGCTATGACTTATGTGCTAAAAATAGCTTTTTTGAACATTCATCATAACTTTTGAACAGTGAAAGATAGAGACTTCATTTTTGGTTTGCGTACTCCACTAATTAAGCTCTTTCAAATGACATCAAGGTCAATGACCTTGTGACCTTGACTGTGACCTATATGCTATAAATATGTTTTTTAACTTTGCTGCCGCCGGGCGCATAGTGTTTCATAAACACATCTTGTTATGAGATACTTCTGTGCATCCCACCCTAACCTCAGCAAACATTTGAACTACTTAGAATCTACTGCCTCAAATATATTTCACCTATTTTTCATATTTTTAGGTCACCTGAGTAAACTCAGGTGACCTATTGCTATCTGTTTTCGTCCGTCGTCGTGCGTCGTCCGTTAACATTTGAACATTTTCAGCTTCTTCTCTGCAACCACTGAACCAATTTCAACCAAATTTGGCACAAAGCATCTATGGGTGAAGGGAAACAAAAATTGTGAATTTCATGGTCCCTGCCCCCCTGGGGCCTGGGGGGTGGGGCAAAAACCACTAAAATTAATGCAATCTTTAAAAATCTTCTTCTTTACTCCTGGACATCAAGCAGTTAAACTGTTTGCATGATTGTAATCAGCATTGAGTTCTCTACCAAAAGAGCGAAATTTATGGCCGCAGGGTCAGGGGTTCTAGTGCTAGGGTGGGGCTAAATAAGTATGTAGTAAAAATGCATTATTTCTTTAATAATCTTCTTCTCTGCTCCTGGGTATTAAATAAACTAACTAAGTGCATAGTTATGATGAGCAAGAGTGCCTCTACCAAAATTGTAAATTTTATGGCCCCAGGGTCAGGGGTTCTAGTGTTAGGGCGGGGCTCTATAGATTATATAGTGAAAATTCATGAATTCTTTGAAAATCTTCTTCTCTGCTCCTGAGTATTAAATAAACTAACTAAGTGCATAGTTATGATGAGCAAGAGTGCCTCTACCAAAGTGGTGAAATTTATGGCCCCGGGGTCAGGGGTTCTAGTGCTAGGGTGGGGCTAAATAAGTATATAGTGAAAATGCATTATTTCTTTGAAAATCTTCTTCTCTGCTCCTGGTTATTAAATAAACTAACTAAGTGCATAGTTATGATGAGCAAGAGTGCCTCTACCAAAATTGTGAATTTTATGGCCCCAGGGTCAGGGGTTCTAGTGTTAGGGCGGGGCTCTATAGATTATATAGTGAAAATTCATGAATTCTTTGAAAATCTTCTTCTCTGCTCCTGAGTATTAAATAAACTAACTAAGTGCATAGTTATGATGTGCAAGAGTGCCTCTACCAAAAATGTGAAATTTATGGCCCCAGGGTCAGGGGTTCAAGTGTTAGGGTGGGGCTCTATTGATTATAATGGAAATACATGAATTCTTTGAAAAAAATTCTTTTCTGCTCCTAGGAATTAAATAAACTAAGTACATAGTTATGATGAGCAAGAGTACCTCTTTCAAAATTTTGATTTTATGGCCCTAGGGTCAGGGGTTCTAGTGATAGGACGGGGCTCTATTGATAATATAGTGAAAATACATTAAATCTTTGAAAATTTTCTTCTCTGCTCTTGGGTATTAAGCAGATGAACTACCTATGTAGTTATGATGAGCAAGGACCCTAATCTTCCAGAATTGTGAATTTCAAGGCCCCAGGGTCAGGGGTACCATAGGGGGGGGGGGATGTACTTATATACTGAAACTGGATGAATTGTTTGAGATCTGCTCCTTGGTATTAATCAAATATTTTTGAAAAGCAAGGGTGCCTTTTCAAAAATTGTGCAATGTGTGGATCTAGGCCTAAGGGTCAGGGGTTCATGTGTGATAGGGGCATTACTGATTATTGCTGAATATTACTGATTACTTGAAATGCATTTTTTGTCTCCCCACCCTGCCTATGGGTATTAAGTAAACAAACTAAGCAACTGCTAAGTGTATTGTTATGATGATCAAATGGTGCCTCTTTCAAAATTGTGAATGCCATAGCATCTTGCTTAAGACATTAATCAAATTAAATCGCTTGTAAATTGTTGCATAATGCTCAGGTGACCTATAAGGCCCATGGGCCTCTTGTCTAGTCTTGTGGTTCCAGAAAAATAGATTTATTTCTGTGTAAAACTTTCATCCCCTGATAGTGGCGAACATTTCCCCTAGTTATCATGATGCAAGCAATTTAAAATCTAAAATTCTTAGGTATGCTTTCCCAAAAGTTTTATAGCCCAGTATTTCTTGAAATGATTTTATAATCATCCAACCTTTTTTTTTGCTTTTTTTATCAACTCTGAGTCGTTTTGAAATCTAGGGAGTGTAGTTTTACTTCGACCAAGGCAGATTTTCCTTCACCCATGGATGCTCTGGGCTAAGTTCCATAAATATTAACATAATGATGGTGTTGGTGATCAGCTCACTCAAGCTTTCAGCTCATTTGAGTTGAAAATCTTACAGGATTTATTTCAAGGAAATTTATACAAGAACCCGAGAATATTTTATATAAATTTGCCAAATTCTCATACCTAGTCATCTAACCTTATTACCACCCTTGAATATATTTTAAATTAAAAAAAATTAAAATACCTCTTCTTCCACTTGCACTTCAGAGGACTTATCAGCTTCTGTGTCGAGAGAACTTTCTTCATTGCAGCTAGAATAAAAGTGGTTAATATTTATTTCATTTAAAAATTTGTAATTAAAATTCCTATCTCATTTCAGATATTTTTGACACATATATACTCATATACATACTCCTTTGATCTGTTGCAAAACACAGTCAACTCCTTAAAGTTGATTTTGCCATCTTAATACTTCTGTACCAATGTTATGAGGATGTCGTCCTTTACTCCGTCTACTGGTTTGAGAAGTCTTCCGCTGACTTTTGCTATCTTTTTTATCCCGCTTCAATTTCTCAACACATGTAAGAAATTTTTCCCAAACCTTACTCGGAAGCTGTGCAAGCCTCAGTTCAAAAGCAAATCTGTTGTTTATAGTTTTCCTCTGTAAATGATTAATACAAGTAATACACACTTTAATTACTTCTAAACAATACTGTATTTGTTGACTTTAAAATTGTGTTAATTATAAATATTAAGAAGTTATAAAAATATAACCCACACTGATTGATCCCATGCACAGTTCTAGCCCTTTTTTCATTGTATTATTACAGCTTTCTCCGTTCGGGTTTCAGAGGCCATCATTTCTTGAGCAGATTTCATTCCCGCTTTTTTCAAACTATGCATACCTAAAAAGGGTTGCCCTGCTGACTAAATAAATTAAAGCTCTGCCAACTTTCGACCTGGCAATCAGTTAAGTGTAGAGTATGAATTCACTATCTTGCAATTTTTGTTCAAATTAAGACTCATTCTGATAAATGTAAATATGTGAACGACAGACAAACATAAGAGACTGATCAAAAACCTCACTTAGAATGGCTCTGGTGAGCTAAAACGAATAGGTTACAACTCAAGCTCAATACCTGACTAACATTGAAAAAGATAATATTTCAATTCCTGTGATTTATTGATTAAGAAAAAAGAAGGAATCTAAGCATTATGTTTTTTACAGCTCTTCTTCCATCTTGTGAGCATCTGGATTCCTGTAAAATGCATGTATAATCTCTTCGATGAAAGCTCTAGAAAGCCACAATTACAGGTCAAACATAGCTTGACTGATGCATGTCAAAAATACACAGATAAATTAGACACTTCATTCTTAGTAACAATGTATACCGTACAAAAGAGAGTAATCCGATCCACGCAAAAGCTTGTTCACACAATACAATTAAGTGGCGCTTTGGTATATAGAAGGCAGTGTAGCAACCTCTAATGATAAAACGCCGCTTAATGATACAAATAGCATTAAGCGTTGCAATTGCAACTCATAATGCCATAAATTATTGCATTAATAGCTGACATTATCAACCGCTAATGCTAAATCGCCGCTTAATGACAGAATTATTTCATTAAGCGTCACAAATGCAATGCAACACCGACGCTTAATGAAACAAGCAAATATCGACATATTCGACGCTTAATGATACAAACTAGTGTATCATTAAGCGTTGCAGTTGCAACCCTTAATGATATAAAATTCATAAAATTTAGAAATCGCTTGTAATATCTAAGAGAAACACACATCCACCTCTCCTGAACAATGAGATATCACTTGTCAAAATATTTATATATGCCCTTGTGCTATATAAATGGTAATCATAGAAGTTTTACTGTGTTTTCTATCTAGACAAGGGAACGTCTTTAAGCCCCGGATGTTTAAGAGGCAGACAGTCAGACAGCTGGAAGAAAGAGATACAAACAAAGGGATAAATAAAATGATATTCAAATCCTTTAAAAGAACCATTTTTACTGAAAATACAGAAGCAAACAAGCAATTAAATTCCTTTTAATTCGATACAATGATTTTAATACTGAACCCTAAAATATATAGAATATATTTAAACATTCCAAACTTTGTATTTTAGATTTGATACCGCTTAACACATGTCACTGTTAACGTTTCAGATAAACATGTACGTATCGAGAAATAAATTTATTTTCACTATAACTGTATTTTTAATCTGCTTCGTTTCTTCAAATTTCGAAAAGGAGAGACATCAATATTGACAATTTATGTTTAAGTATATAAAACACAAAGAATACAAATGAATGCAATATATTGAATTATATATCATTTTGAGAAAAAGGTTCATTTATCTTTTATTTGTACTCAGTTTTACTTGAATACATTACTGTGGAATGATTATTTTAGAATTAATTTTGAAAACTAATACATATATATAATTACCACATTATAAAAATCATATCGAAAGAAGTTCACATACTTCATTTTGCAATATATCTGCCGGTCTGTCTGTAAACAATTTTTCAAAATGCTACTCCTCCTGCAGTTTTGATCTGATTTCAATATAACTTTGCACACAAATAGACTACACTAAGATTCTTAATTTCTGTATCGATTTTCGATTTCTGTGAACGGTGTTGCCTTAGTTACTAAAAATAGAAATAATATAATAAAATGCTACTTATCCAACATGTTTTGTCTTATTTCAAAATAACTAAGCTCACATGTAGACTAAACTTTAAGATATCGGTTTTTATTTCGATGAACGGTGTTGCCGTGGTTACTAAAATAGAAATGTCTTTGAAATACTTTCAAAATGCTTATCCTCCTACAGTTTTAGTCAGATTGTAATATAATTTGGCATGGAAGTAGACTATACTGGCATACACTATTATCAGTTTCGTGTTTTTGATTTTGTTGATTGATGTTGCCATGGTAACTAAAATTGTAAATTCTGTACAATTTTATTGAAAGCTATTGCTACAGTTGTAGTTTTATTGCAATCTTGCCATAAAAGTAGACTTAATTAAGGACCGTCATTCTTTTTATTGCTTTTGTTAAGTTTTAAGCCCCAACTGCTACATTTTTTCTTCCTTTATTATAAGTAAGTACAAACGAGTAGATCTACAGTCTGGACAGAGATATATTTTTTACTTTCGATATATAAAACTAAATTTACATCTGACTAATATTAAAATGAAATAGATTTAAATGAACAGTTTTTTTCGGTTCAAGAGAGACCCTAGTATTCATTCCTTTTACATTATTCTTTAAGAGAAATGGTCCAGTTCCTAAAAAATGTTGGAACCCTTTTCTGAATCTTAACCTTGAAATATAATGAAATATTAAGAATAGGAATCAAAACATAACTACATCAAAGTTTCTAAGTCTTTACTATTGTTGATTAAGTTCCAAAGTTTTCACTGTTGTAAATCAATGTTTCAAAGTTTTTACGATAGCAAATCAAAGTTCAAAAGTTTTCACTATAAATAGTAAATTTAAGTTTCTAAATGTTTACTTTGGTACTTTAGTACTATAGTTTACTGTAGTATTTTTTAAAGGATATGTTCATTTTTACGGTGGTATATTTAGGACAAGCAATTATTTTTTTTAGAAATACCGGAAAAAATTGTCTTGTGAAAAACGACATTATTATCTTGTGAAAATGACTTATTATCTTGTGAAAACGAGATATTATCTTGTGAAAACGACTTATTATCTTGTGAAAACGAGGTATTATCTTGTGAAAAACAAGATATAAATATCTTGTGAAAACGACTTATTATCTTGTGAAAACGAGATATTATCTGATGAAAACGACTTATTATCTTGTGAAAATGAGATATTATCATGTGAAATGAGATAAAATCTCGTTTTCACAAGATAATATCTCGTTTTCACAAGATAATATCTCGTTTTCACAAGATAATAAGTCGTTTTCACAAGATAATATCTCGTTTTCACAAGATAATATGTCGTTTTTTACAAGATATCATGTCGTTTTCCACAAGATAATTTCTCGTTTTCACAAGGTAATTTCTTGTTTTCACAAGATAATATGTCGTTTTCACAAGATAATATGTCGTTTTCACAAGATATTATGTCGTTTTCACAAGATATTGTGTCGTTTTCACAAGATAATTATGTCGTTTTTACAAGAAAATTTTTTTTCCTGGGTATTTAAAAAAAAATAATTGCGTGTCCTAAATATACCACTGTACTTTCTTTTACGACAGCCGTGAAAAACCCCTCTAAATTTCAGTTTGTCGTCCAATATAATATCACCGACTTTCTCATCGAAATAAAACAAAATGCAGATCAAACTACACTGTAGTTAATAGAAGTTTTCAATTTAGGGAGAAGTAATGAGACAAAGTATGTTTGTTAGCGTCGGGATGGGATGGGACGGGGGTTATTTACATTAATAAATATTTTATGTTGGTTTCTTCTCACATTTCTTGTATTTAAAAATTAATGAAATTTTTTTTTTTTATTTATACAAAATTTTATTCACATAAGTGAATGGGATTGGGCAGCAGGCAAAGCCTATTTTACAGAATCTAGAGGACAATTTCACTAAGTGATGGCATCAGTGAGATTTAATTTGACCATTTAATATTAGAGGCAAGGTCAGGTCAAGGACTTTACTTTTTTCCTGGACATTAAGGTCAGACGACACGTTCCTTAATAATATGTTTTGTATCTCTTGGAATAAGATAAAAAATATTCATATTTGGCATTCTCTTCTGATTTCAACATTGTTTTTTAAAATGTTTTTTAAATATAGGTACACCAAAAATAGTGAGATAGGCCGTTCAGAAAGATTACCCATAAGGGTTATATAAGAAATATGAACCTTTGGTATCTTGTCCAAATGGCTGGTAAGGAACCCTTATTTTCTGCTATGAATTTTGTTCAAGTACCTATTCTTCAATGACAATCTCTTAAAAAAATATATATATACTAGTATTTTTGAGGAACGTGTCTTCTGACCTTAACATTAAACCAGAAGTCTCTCTCGAGACTGTAGCTCTACTGGTTTGTACTTATAACAAAGGATGAGAAATGAAGCCATTGCCATCACACCAGAACTGTAGAAGGAGTAGCGTTTTAAAGGAATTTCACTGAAAATTCTTTTTTAGTAACCATGGCAACACTGTTCATCGAAATCAAAAACAGATGCATTATTTTATTTATCTTAGTGTAGTCTACTTGTGTGCCAGTTATATTCAAATCAGATCAAAACTGTAGGAGTAGCATTTTAAAGAAATTTCTCTGAACATTCTATTTTAGTAACCATGGCAACACTGTTCATCGAAATCAAAAACCGATGCACTATTTTATCTATCTTAGTGTAGTCTACTTGTGTGCCCAGTTACCTATTTAAATCAGACCAAAACTGTAGGAGGAGTAGCGTTTTAAAAAAATGTTTACAGACAGACGGACAGCTAGACAGCTAAACGGACGGACAACGGACGCATTACTATCGCATAAGCTCTTCTGGCCCCGGGATCATGAAACATCATAGCTTAAGTCAAAAAATGTCTTAGATGCTGAACTTTTTTAGAGGTTAAGCAGCCGAAAATGAAAATACTTTCCGATTTTGTATCATCAATCTGCTGTCATATGCAAATTAAGAGTTTCCTTAAACAGGTTTTTTTTTAAAGATTGTAAAGATGATAGAAATTTTGACTTAAGTCTAGGTCTGTTTCATGATCCTGGGGCCTGGTCTCTGACCAGTAGAGCTAAAAATTACTGTTTCCAATAATGCAATCCCTACTTGTAGTTCAAATGATTTTTTTTTCTATTTTTCATAAAAAATACTATCATATAGGGCCTATAAGATGATATAACCAAATTGACATGGATAATTCAAATAAAATGGATATTTGCTAATCCGAATTTCCTCTATTTTTCTTAATTTTTTTTTTTTAGGATTTATTAGTTATTTTAATATGCTTCCTATAAATTAAGATTTTCCAATTTTCACATATAGTAAATTGTCACATAATGGTACAAAATGACACAAAAACTTATAGTTTTGATCGTTTACTAAGAGAGAAATAACACTTTTCACGGATTTTTTTGCTCAAATCTGTACTTAGATTTGAATCATTTAAAAGCAAACATAGTTCTAGTATGTGTGAAAAATCTTATTTATTTGATATATTTTGAAACTTTAGTCCCTTATTATTAATTTAACTTTATACTGAAAATTTCGTCTACTCTTTGATTGCGTTAAACTTATATCTTAATTCAATGTTCTATAATAATTTTGAGAGACAGAAAAGAAGATATTTTCATACGCCATCATTCCGCCAAAAATATAGTCCCTGCTAGTTTTCAAACGCAGTTTACCATTTCTATTTCAAGTTGTATAATTGTGATAAGGAGGGAAATGTCTTTTAAACCTCTTGCATCTAAACATATAAGACATATCAACAAATATACTTTGAATATTCCATCTAGCCAGAAACCAGAGAAGAATCCTACTTAAATTGAATATATATTTCTTTAATGTTTTGGAAAGATTAGGGATTTTTAATTCTCCATTTTTGGATGCCCTCCCCTTTACTTGGAAAATTTTGCCACAGACTTGCTTTATATGCAACCTACTTTTTTTTTATTATCTAGATTTCATGTGCTACCCAGGGACTTAAAGTAACTGAAAAGTGTCTGAAATTTAGACAGCTTTTTTTCACTCACGGCTGAAGTTAAATAGCGGAATATCCTTAAAACAAAAAAAAAATACTATGGAAAACTATATAGTTTACTATAGTTTAATATAATTAACTAGAGAAGTAAAGTAAAAACTTTGGATCTTTGATTTGCTAAAGTGAAAACTTTGGAACGTCGAAAACCACGGTCAAAATGTACGATCCTCTACCATTCTAGCCGTAGTTGCATGATGAGAATATTTTGTAGCTCATTAAAGTATTAATTAACCAATGTAAGTAAAGCATAGTAGTACCTTTCATGCTACCTTTTAATACCCATTCGCAGTGAGCGAAATACTTCTGATGAATACTAGTATTAATGGACTTTTACGAGAAGCACTGACTTCTACAATTGACATTTACTTGGACATTTAAACTTGTATCATGTACGGAAGTACAGAATTGATAATGCATAAGAACACCTTTCTTCTGGTCATAGGTATGGTGTTAGGGGCACTAACATGTGAAGACCGGGAGTTGGGGGTAGGGTCTTTGTCGTTTTCTTCAAGGACAACTTATATGTGCATTGAAATAACCTGTTCTTTCCGTTTAATTAAATGTTGAGCGAAATATTTATATCGTAAAGGAGCTACCGTACATAGCCCTTGTGTAAAAGTAAGTGACAACTGTAAAAGTCAGCGCTCCTCGTAAAAGTCCAATAGAGAGTGTCTCTCTTGTACCGAAAAAAGAACTATAAATTTAAATCTATTTCATTTTAATATAAGTCAGATGTAAACTTAGTCTTATATATCGAAAGAAAAAAATACTACAAATGAAATATGCGTCATTTAGAATAAAAAAAAAACTCTTCAACCTCAGTCAGTATGTATATTGTAATTTGATACATACTAGAATTCAAAATTGATTCTAAAATATTCATGCAGTGATGCAACGGTGATGTATTCAAGTAACACTGCTCACAAATAAAGCATAAATGAATCTTTTTTCTCAAAACAATATATATTATTCTATGTATTACTTGTATTCTTTGTTATACATATATCCTTAAACATAAGTTGTAAATATTGATGTCTCTCTTTTTTGGAATTTGGAGAAACGAAGCAGATTAAAAATACTTTAGTGAAAATTTCGATACGTATATCTGAAACGTTAACAGTGGTATGTGTTAAGCTGTATCAAATCTAAAATACAAAGTTTCGATAAAAATATTCAAATATGATATATATCAAATTAGAAGGAATTTTATTGCTTGTTTGCTTCTGTATTTTCAGTAAAAAAATGGTTCTTTTAAAGGATTTGAATATCATTTTATTTATCCCTTTGTTTGTATCTCTTTCTTCCAGCTATCTGACTGTCTGTCTCTTAAACATCCGGGGCTTAAAGATGTTTCCTTGCATTGACTAGATAGGAAACACAGTAAAACTTCTATAATTACCATTAATATAGCACAAGGGCATATATAAATATTTTGACAAGTGATATCTCATTGTTCAGGAGAGGTGGATGTGTGTTTCTCTTAGATATTACAAGCGATTTCTAAATTTTATATCATTAAGGGTTGCAACTGTAACTGCAAGTGTGTATCATTAAGCGTCGAATATGTCGATATTTGCTTGTTTCATTTAGCGTTGGTGTTGCACTGCATTTGTGACGCTTAATGATATAATTCTGTCATTAGGCGGCGACTTAGCACTAGCGGTTGATGATGTCAGCTATTAATGCAATAATTTATGGCATTAAGCGTTGCAATTGCAACGCTTAATGCTATTTGTATCATTAAGCGGCGTTTTATCATTAGAGGTTGCTACAAGGCAGTCTGCCTGTAAGGAAAATCACAGGATACCTGGATAAAGTTATCGTAGGTATCCCAATTAAGGAACATTTCCTAAACATTTCCTAAATTATACAATTTCAATAAAATTTTAAAGAGCTGGTACTAAGACTTACTTTCATACTTCACTGACGTATTCACTGGGACAAGAAATTTCATTTGATATAAACATATTTGACCTTCGAGTTTGCCCTATCTTCAAAAGGTTTTACAACTTGGTTAAAAATGTTTGCAAAAATGTGTTCAAAATTACAAAGAACACGACACAAAAACCCATATCTGTGCACCAAAGAATTTTAGGAATTTATTACTTACGTCATTGTGTTCAAAATCGGTTTTTAGCTCACCTGATTCGAGGGCTCAAATGAGCTTTTCTGATCATATTCTGACCATTGTCTGTCGCTGTTGTTGTTGGCGCCGTAAACTTTTTATTTTCATATTCTCAGTTTAAGAACCACTAGACCAATTTCAACAAAACTTGCCACAAAGTATCTTCAAAGGCAAATCTTCTTCAGAACCTCTAAAAAGCCACAGTTACAGGTCAAACAACATTTGGTCAAGAAAGATGATATCCTCAGGTAGTGTAGATTCAAGTTTGTTCAAATCATGACTCCCGGGGGTAGGGTTGAGCCACAATGGCTGATTAAAGTTTTACATAGGAATATATAAGATAACATTTTTAAATAATTTCCTCTCCAGAACAATTCGACAAGGTAGATGAAACTTATTTGGATGCTTCCTCAGGTAGTTTAAAATCAAGTTTGTTCAAACCATGAGCCCCACAGATAGGATGTGTCCAAAATGGGCAATCGAAGATTAACATAGAACTTTTTAGGAATATCTTAAAGATCTTCTCAAAAGCAGGAAAGCCATGACATGATTGGTGATATTTATATGGAAGCATACTAAGGTATACTGAGATTGTTCAAATCAGATTATTCGCGGTAGGTGGGGACACAATGTGGGGTCAATTTGTATATAGGAATATATATTAAAATATCTTTAAAATTTTCTGAAGGACACCAAATCCATGATTAAATTTTTTATATAAAACGTATGGATGGTTTAGATTCAGGTTTGTTCAAATTATGACCTCTGGGGTTAGAATGGGGCCAAAATGAGGGATCAAAGTTTTGCCTAAGAATACATAGGAAAAACTCTTCTCCAGAACAATAGGAGATCAATAACTATGTTGGTAAAATCTTTAAAAATCTTCTTCAAGTATGGAAAAGTTAAACAAGTATGATTTATTGATTCAGTGACATTCTCATGTAATAGAAATTTCAAACACCCCCTCCCCAACAAGTAAATTTTAAATACTGAGCTGGCCATGTGCTCAGCTGAGAGATGTGGCCCATAGGCTTCTTATTGAAAACACATTCATTCATACATCATACAGTTTAGCTTGCGTTATGTATCCTTTATTTCATTTAAGTAATAACATTTTAAAGTATTGCTTTATTTAATCTGTATAAATTTGTTAATCATGACATGACACTTTCTAAATAAGTTTTGAAGGAGTTTTACTTGTACAACAGTGTCAGTGAATTTCCTTTGTCATTTTATCTATATTTAGATCTTTTTTGTCTTCATTTTCGGAAAATCGACAATGTATTTAAAAGCCTTGTGATAATGCAGTGTGTATGGGTAAAATGTAGATATTAATAGTACTTAGTTTCGCTTTCGTTTCCAAGAACTTTGAATCCAGCTCGTCACAAAATGTTATTGTTATACGTTTTCAATCTTCTCTTCTCCTGTTTACTTCCTTAATAATATTTAGTCAACACCATATTCATTATTTTAGAATAAAAAAGAAACACTATACAAATATTTTCATAACTGCGTCAAGGGTTATGCTCAGTTCATCTTGAACAGAGGTAAGTTAAAATTATATTCGAATAATAAGTTTTGATCTGTCCTTTTCAGATAACAAGTACCTGTTACCGTTGTTTAGCTGCTTCCTATTTGAGTAGGAAATTATAGGCGTCATTGATTTCTGACCTTTTTTCTCACTTGTGTAACATACAAACACGCAAATCATAAATATATTTTACAAATTTTTTTTTAAAGGTACAAATTTTCCAACTATCAATGTTAAAAGGTTTTCACGGGTGGTGTTTCTAAAAGTCGGTAAGGAAATTGGGAAGGTTTAGTCCATTATTCATACACTGAATTGACGACGAATTTTTTCGTTTTTTCCCAATCATGACAATGAACAAAGGGCGAGTGTGATTTTGATGTTGAATACTGTCCGTTACCTCCATATTCCTCATAAAGTTCGAGACTTAAAGGACGAGCTAGACTAGGACCCGTGGTTTGAGGTGTATTTAAGGAATGTATTTAAGTTTTGTGTGATTCATTGGTGTGTTAATCACATAGACCTGTCACGAAGGCATATTTCATGAAGCGCACCAAAAACTTTAAAAAACATTCCTTATAGTTACAATTTAAATGATTGAAAGTATGAGAAATATACTCAAAAAACAAAACAAAAGTTCGTCTATCCTTAATATATATCATATACTAGTATCACATTTATAAGCTATAAGACACCTATTCAAGCTTCAGTATATAAAAAGATCTCTTTTATTTTTAGACAATTTCTAAGACACCATGGAAGTTAATCAGGAAAAGGTGAACTTAGGATCCAAAAGAAAGGGTTTGTTACTTAGTATCAACACGTATTTCTTTACGTGTATGCTTAAATGGATCAATTATCATTCATTCACGTGGGTTATTATTTGACTTTAACGCATGGCATGAAATTACATATACTATTACATATACTATTACATATACATGTACTTCTTAAGAACTTTCTTTCATGTTGAACCTTTGATTAAATCATTAATTAAAAATTTATTAAATTTTAAATTAGCTATATTGATTATTTACTAATTTCATCATTTAATTGTAAATTAATTTTGATATAGAATTATTGGAATGAATGTTTAGAATTTTATTTATATTAAGCAATTCATTGTACATCAAACCGATTGCCCCCAGGGATTTATCATTAATTCAGTCATATGTTGTTTGTTATATAGCTTCCATTGATGATGAAACGGAAGAAAAGAGAAAAATACCTAGATCTTCTGACCAGACTAGCGCTGACAACAATGACCTTGATTTGAATGCTAGAGTTAGTCCTGCAGAAAGACAACCGGGTAGTACTGAAAACAAAACGCAGAAGAGCAATCAATCAAACGCGCTAAATCTTTGGAAAATCACAAATGAATCGATCAGATTTGAATTCACAGCAGAGACAAATGAGGACGATGATAATTTAGCAGAGAATGACCTGAAAAGAAATGATAAGAAATCATGGGACAAGGATCTACCACTCACGAAAATATTTATGAAAAACAAGACTGAATATTTTAAATATGAAAGCTCAATAAAGAAGCCCGAGAGCGAAGAAAGTGTCGTACAAGAAGAAGTTCGTACAACAGCTACCAGTTCCTACGGAGAAACATCATTGAAAAAAGAAGAACAAGCACTCGAAGCAAATAATGCTGCTAAAGAAAACAGTTTGGAAGGAAAATATGAGACAACTGTTAAAGATGAAAGTAAAGTGAATGAGAAAGAGAGGTTTGCAATAAACCTGGATGTTTCAAATGAAAACAGTGACGACGAATCGGTTGCCGGGGGAAAAGAAGAAGTTGAAGAACAGAAACCTAATGAGTATGTATATAGAATCCTTCGATTTGACGAAACCTATCAGAATGGGCTTAGACCAAAGAATATCTTCTCTAGAGTTAGTCTTCAGCAACACGTGGAGCGGGGAAGTAAGGGCCAGGAATCGAGGTTTATTTCCTGCTGTAAAACTCTTACAGGTATACGGAGGCTAGCGGGTCTGACAAACAAGAAACATCTAAAAAGAGATGTAGTTAAGATCAATATCACCAAGCTTACATGTAGGAACAGAGCGGAAGTCATAGACCTTACGAGAGAGGATATTCGTGCGCGTCATATTTCACGTTCTTCAGACGCATGGGAATATGCAGAAAAATTTGAAGAAGTGATTATTGAGCCGACGTCACATGTTCCCTCAGAATGTGTCGAAAAAATTGGTGTCGTTCATAGAAAAAGTTTTAGTTTCATATAAGCCGTTTATAGCCTTGCGTCCTTATCAGTAATGAGATGAGGTTTATACTTACACGGAATTAAATTTTATATTGATAATCTTTTATGTGAAAATCATTCATCAGCAATCACAATTCGAAAAATTAAAGGAGAGGATGATAAAGTATTATTTAACAGGGATTTTTGTTTAAGATTTCATTAATTAGTTTTAGATGTTAACCTTACAAAAATAGAAGATCATTGTAACTGAAACTGAAACCTTAGCAAGCTTATATGTAAATGAATAGTGTAAAAGTTAATCATGTTATAATTGATTTTTTTTGGTTGATTTATACAAAATTTTTTCCCATTAAGTGAATGGGATCGGGCAGCAGGCAAAGCCTATTTTAGCCCTCTCCCTAAACATGTTATAATTTCAAATATATGTGCTTAAAATGTTCCTGAAGTATTAATTAGCCACGGCTCTGTCTTAAAATTAGTCGAAGCAGTTTAATATGAATATAATTCCTATACTGTAAATTAATATTTAGGTTCATTTGTTTCATAAGACCTGTATATCCTTCATCTTTGTGTTAGTATGTAAGATTTTATGTAAATGTACCGTAAAAATAAAAGGTTTGAATAAAAAGAAACAAGAAAACATTGATGTAACCATCAATTGTCGCCCGGAAAATAAATGAAGTAAACAATGGAAATGAGTCTTGATCATAAAACCGATTCGATATGTGTGAAAAAGGTATGCGTCTAAATGATGGAGACGATTATTGAGAATATTTTTGAAAACTTGTATTCGGATAAAAACGAACAAATCGATACCCTTTTAATCTTTTCAATTCCTCAAGTAAATGTTGGCTGCATAAAATATAAATGAAACCAGACACATGCATAACCTATTTTCAAAAATGTATTTCACTTTTAGAGTTGTGTTAAGTACGTTTTTATGCGATATGTAAAATTCAAAGTTTGAAAAAAGGAACCTCTCGTTTTTTTTGATAGTATGTGATAGGCATCTTTATATATCTAATATGAAAAAAACGTATATTTTTACAGATTCACTTTATGAAAGTAAATATATTGTGTATCTCGTTATTTATATATTAATAAAGGGAAAGAACATTTTAATTAACAATCTTTTTAATCTTTAGAAAATCTTTAATTTTGAATAACTTCTCCCACCTCAATCTCCATACACCAACACTTAAACTTATATGTATAGTGCAGCCCGGTCCGGCCTGCAATGAGAAACAAAAGAAAACGTTGCATTTGTATATACATGTATGCTGCCATGTTTTGTATTTTTATGCTGCAGAAATTATTCAACTTGAACAACTGGCTATATTAAAACCACATTTGGTGCTTTCTTTTGATGGGTGAAGGGAATGTATTTCTTTATGGAGAGTCATGTTGCCTTCAATTGGTAGATAAGAGAAAAATAAAACGTCCATTTATTAGGACATTTAAATCTTGCGAACAATGCACCAGGAAGGTATTTAACTTTGTATCATATTTTCAGAACTATTCTTTCGCTTTTAATTCTTTGAATTGTTTTAGTCACTGGAAAAAAAAAAGTTGCGAAATCAAATCAATCAACTGAAAAAAAATCCTATTTAAACTGACGACTCCCGCGCCTTAGATTTTATCAGGATTGAGGTAAGTTTATTAAACTCAAAATCGGACGGGCATTTGAAGGTCTATCCCTGAAAAGTTGTTGCGTACAATGCATATGATTTTGTAGCTTTGATTATTAACTAAAATGCATGTACTAAAATCAAGATAATTTTAAATTTGAAAAACAGGCAATCATCTTCACACGTATTGTGTAATCATAAATATATCAAAAATAAATCAATTTAGAATAAGATATGTAAACGTCTAAATACATTATGTTTTTCATGGATTTTTTTTCTTTCCTATTCCTTATTTTACAGTCCTATTGTAGAGAGCGAATTTAAGTATTTTACAATTAATTGAATTAAAACATAAATAATATTTATACACATCAGTCAAACTTTCTAATGTCGATTTTCCACTCACAAATACGAATGCTGTCTGTTACAAAAACGATATCGAATCTTTTATCTGATTGATTTTTTGTCAGATTTTCCTTATCTTTAAATAGGCTCTCCTGACTATTTTAGTAAACCCCCCTCTCTCTGTCGTATGCTATTTACATTAAGGTCCTTCACATCATGTGACTTGTGTGACGTATATGGGTCATTTTCAAAAAAGTCCATTTTTCGAATGATGTATTTTTGAAAAATGAAAGTGGTTTGACTGTTTTTTTCCAACTCTATTTGAATAATACAGTATTAAACTACTAAAGTTCATCGCATTGCAAAATTAAAAGAAAATCTTAGTCATTTAAACTTTAATATCCTTCCTGTTACTTTCATAAAAAGAGCTTTAAAACTCTGTTTCAAAATGTTCATCATATATTATGTTATTTGTTTGTTTTTTTTTAATATCGTTGAATGCCAGATGCTTGACATTAATCTAATATATGACCGTTTAAAAGCATGTCAAACTACAATATACCAAGCAGAAGCAAAATCTACGGGTTTCTCTTCATGAAAAACCTTATTGCGAAATGTTTATACACTAAAGTTGAATAAATTATAATTGTACATTATTTTTGTAATGAGAATAAACAATTACAGAAAGTTAATTGAACATATGTTCTGCCAAAGCAATTTAAACTAGGAAAATATACTGGTAACAGTAAGGCCCCGGGTAACAGGATGGACAAAATAGTAACAGCATGGACAAAACAGTGAAACAGGATGGACAATGAAATCTAGAATTAAATAAAAAAAAATGTTAAATGCATAATACTAGTATTAGTGGGCGGCATAAGTAAAACACCCATTAGATTAATCTGTGAATGAATTCAATTAATATGAGGTGCAAAAGTTGTACATATCAACACAGGGTAATATTTTCCCTTTCATTTAACTAAGCGCGTTTTAAAAATTCTGTTTATGTGACATGGTTTAATGTTAAATTTTACTTGGAATACATAGAAGTGTTTTATAAAAACACCTGGGAGATGATCATAAAACAACTTATAAACTGTATGACCGTGTGTATTAACCAAAGGGAAAACAATTTCACTCTAAAGAATATTTAAGGTCTTCCGTTTCCAACGGAAGACCTTATTGTTTTCGTTCGGTTTCTTTTTCTCTATTATTAAGGTCTTCCGTTTCCAACGGAAGACCTTATTGTTTTCGTTCGGTTTCTTTTTCTCTATATATTATTAAGGTCTTCCGTTTCCAACGGAAGACCTTATTGTTTTCGTTCGGTTTCTTTTTCTCTATTATTATGTCGCCCCGAACGAAGTCGGGGACGACATATTGATATTGTACGCATGTTTTTTTTATCCAGGCTGTTTCTCGGAGATGGCTGGGGCAATCTTCCTGAAACTTTCCTCAAAGGACAATCACTGGTTGTAGTTGTGCAGTGAGGTCGTTCAGTTCCAATATGTCTACCGTTGCCATGGAAACCTGTAAAAAGCGACGAATTTTGTCCGAGAGTGTTCTCTCTGGTCCCTTAAACGTTCGTTATGAAACTATTTTTATTTTAATGATTAGTATCTGTAGTTGTGCGCCTTGCATTTAAAATTTTCAAATAATCGATTATTGCCATGGAAACCAGGGGAGTGTTAAAATTCTTTAATTTCGATTTTCTCAATAACTACTCAAGCAATCGTTTTGAAACTTTCAATGTTAATTCCTTGCAATGTGTCAAAGTGATTTTTAC
>NW_026922771.1:0-20775 GCF_032062105.1 Saccostrea cuccullata | reverse complement strand
TCAGTTAAAAAAAATCAGTTAAATTTACATGTCAACTCGAAATAACCCAGAGAGTTTGAAATAAATGCACTATAATGTTGTAACATTTGTTTCTTGTTCAGAGGTTTTACTGACTTAGTCGACAAAGGCTATTTATAGACACTTAGGGTCCTTGCGTGGAGCATGCTCTTGCATACCGAATCATTTGAGAGACAAAACCCAGAATGCAGGTGATGAAGATATATTGCTGCATAAGTAAGGGAAATTGACGATTAAAAAGTTTAAGTCATTATCTTTATAATAAATTTACAGATATAGATGTAACGAAAAGAATCATAAAGACCCTTATGCATAAAGTATCCCATGTTTTCAACTCTCGCATATGTCCCTGGCATGTACCAAATCTAAACATCCCACACTGACTCCTTATATTTCCATTTCATTGTGATACAAGATTGTAGATTGAAATTTTAAAAATATTGTCAAAAAGATTTAATTTACACGAAGCCTCTCATGTCAATTTCAAAACTGATTAGTCCCTGCCCACTGACGTCAGACACAAAGATAGACGCACGAGAGTTACATGTATATCGGGCCCTCTTAACTCCTGACATATCAGTGGGGAAATTAAAATTCTGATAGATTAATGATCATGAAATCAACTCATTTGACTTTCAAAGAGTTACCACAGAGAAAACAAATAGAAAATATATATAGATAAACACGTTACCCCAATAGTTTATTTTGTTATCATCGTAAATTTATAATTTGTGCAATATAACCTTTTTATGAAAACAGAAACACGAAATTTGATCGTTAGACATTTATATACATGTACATATATCAACAATACACATTCTCATGAAGAACCCAACAATCCGCGAAGGTACAGTGATTCCAAACCTAAAATAAACCATTGTTAAATATCTATTACGAGTCTGGACTTCTAATTCAATTCTCAATTTGTTAATAACTTTTCTCCAAAGGTTTGCAGGGACAGACAAAGGATTTTATCAATTCCAATGGAAGAAAGACTTATCTAACCTGCCACGGCTGACTGGAATCCAGCATTATAATCACAGGCCACTTCATTGCTCTGGAAGTTCTGACGACTGTCAGTGTATGCGTCGTTTACATCCGGGCCACCGACCAGTGCGCCATAAAGCACGTGGGGATTTGGTGCCTTTTTGGTCTGGTCCGCCCATCCACAGGGAGCTGGCATCGATGGACAAGAGCTGTTTAACCAGATAAATGAATACAATTAAAAAGAGCCAAGAACTGATATGTGCACACTGTGTTCTGCTCAAAGTCTCTTGCTTAAACGAAGAAAGGGAGACATTTCGAATAGGAAAATGAGTAATTATAATTTACACAAGTGTAAGCCAAATTTTGAAGGTTTAGACAATATTCGTAAAAGGGAAGGTCATAATTAAGAACATCGCTTTTTCAAGGCCAAATGCTCAACAATAATATAAATTTGATACATACGCCCCACGATGATGAGGCTGGACAGGAGGGTTAACGCCGAAGCCACAAACGAAGCTTCTTCCCGCATCTCCTAGAGCGTAGTGGATCTGGCTCTTGGCCCAGTTCCGATAGCTGGAGGTATGGAGACCGTCATCAGCCGCCACAAGGGCAACAAAGGCCATATTTGCTGTATGGTAGATGTATCAAATAAAATGTTAGAGATGCTGCATTCTCGTATGTGATTGGTATATTAGTGTTAAGCTCATATGTATGAATTTTTTTTTTAATATGGAAATTCAAATATTTTAGCACAGAATCATTATATTGTATATTTTATAATCTTACAAAAGTATTTAGTACATGTCCGATTTTAGAAATTATGAAATAGCTGAATACATATGAAAGTACGAGTATCTATGTGATAAAAATGTTCTTACATGTGTATCTGAGTGACCCCCACTGGTTCCTGAAGGCTAGACCTTTAGGACTGTACGGGATACTTCCTCCCGGCATCCAGTCACTATAGGTCAACTCTATCTCCTGTTTATACTTGTCTTTCCCAGTTTCTTCATACAACAAAACCTGAATAACAAAAATATCTATACATTCTAATACGTGTAAAAATAACTTTGAATTCTGACAATCATTCACAAAAATAGTGAGTTATTCGATATATTTAATTTACTAGTATATATATTTTTTATTTTTATTTATAAGACTTAAAAAAGTTTTGTTTGATAATAGAAATAAAGATATATTTCAAATAAGTTCGACAACTCTAACAATATATATATGAGTGACCTGACATCCAGCCGTTTTGTCGTCCCAGGACTGTCCCCATGAGGCCCCGGCCACGTATTATTTCTCCGCCTGAGCCAGGTACTGACTGTCATTAGTGGCCTTATAAAGCCACACACCAGCCCACGACAGTTCATCGTTATAGTCATTTGATCTAGATTTGAATTTGAAGATGAATATGGAGATAACGAACAGTATTCAATCTCAAAAGTCCATTAATTTTACAAATCAAGAGTACAGCAAACGTGGACATCTAAAACATCAGATGTGGGACCAAGTGCCATGGACTAAGAATCCCCTGTTCGCATTTTTGTTGATTATATGTAAGACCTTTAGTCTTGTAATTTCATATTTCAAATACCTATATTTCCCTTTGAATATAGCTTAGCATAACCCACCATGGATATTGTTTATTGAGTTTGAAATGTTCCATGTTTTTATAATGAGAAAGAGGAAGTCTAAAGCACCCACCTGTAGAACTCTGCTGCAGCCCTGACACTGTCAGAGTATTTCCCCTTGTAAGTAACAGCAAACTCATTAATCTGTTTGGCATGCTGCAACAGTTTAGCAGCGAATGTCGGATCTACAGAAAATAATACATATTTTGTGATTTTGGATTATGATTCTGGAATATATTTGACATATAATTATTGTTAATTAAAATTGCCTGTTTCGAATTGAATTGATATAATTATACTTTTTGTAATAAAAAAATAACGACAAATAGAAGTTTGTTCTTTACAACTAGTGCATTGTTTGAAATATGAAACTTGTAAAATATTGTATTAGTCTTCAGTGATGAAAATACGTCCTACTATTGACTAATAAAATAGTACTTAAATAAAATGCTTTAATTTAACTTGATTAGATTTAATTCGATATTTACAGAAATACACTGTTCGTTATACACAAGAATGTAACTAGTAACATTAGTCCTTGAAAGGCGGGAGTGATTTGTTGATTAAATTTTGTTTAAACAGTAATGATCTCTTCTTCGTTGATATATTTTACAAGCTCTGTGAAATTTGGAATAAAAAATCAACCTTTATCTTTAAAAGCCAAATATCCTGCCGCCATTGCAGCTGCATATTCTCCGGCAACGTCACTTCCGGGTTTATTTTCATCGACTTTGAACACAGGTTGCCTAGTTGTTATACTTTCTGGTCTGTCCCACTCAGAGTGAGATTTTCCTTCTCCGACCTGGTAAGAAAAAAATTTTAAAAAGAGATTTGAAAGTTCAAAGTCAGCACTCTTTAGTGTTCTTAGAATTCAAAATCAGCAAATTGCAATGACCTACGAGGAATCACAAATGTTCCTTAATTTAATAAAATTACTTGCATCTTTTACAGCAAATCATTAGCACATTCTTCATTTTTCATCTTTATGAAATTGTACTTGAATATGATTCATAGAAATTTTTAGTCAAAACAAATTTCAGGACTGATTTTATCGAAAACCTTCAAATTTTCAAGCTAATTGCCAAAAGTACGTTTATGACCAAAAACTTTTTTTTTCTTTTTCAGAACTATTGTATGTTTATATGTAAACCAACGAGTGGTTTTTGAGAGTACCTGTACGTATAATTCATTAGTTCCGGTGTGACATTTCAGGAGCCACTCTAGCGGCCACCTAATGCATTCGTACATTTTGTCCAGTTGACCGCTATGCTCATATGCGTCTTTATACCTCAGGAGACCCCAGGTCAGCATTGTAGTTGTTGCTGCCATAGGGAAGCCAAATTTGATGTTGTCTCCAGCTGGAAAAGACGTTACACAGGTAACATGACATAAAGATTAAAATTTTACGCATCCTTTATCTTCTATATGATTTTATCATATATTTCCTTGATTAATATACATATAAGAGAAAATTTTTCTATACCTATATGGTTTTTGGAGACCAGGTCTTCCAACAATCTATTAAAATTCCCATGATTACCAATTGTATCCCGTTATTAGCAGACCTTTTTTGTATTCACATAGAGGAGAATTTATCCAAAATTGTATAATTTATATCAAAAGAAGAAAACATTTCCCGTGGCCTTCAGCTTGATATTACGATACATCGACAAAGCATTGTCAGTTAACAACTGCTATCTCCAATCTTATGTCGATCCGCCTGTCCCTGTGAGCTTGAAATAAAAGATGCCACATAGTCAGATCGACACATCTGTTTTTTATTTAGATAATTTGCTCGAAAAAACATTAATGGTAATCTAACAACCAAGCTTTATGACAAACATGATGCTCTTAACTTATATTGTCAACTTCCTCTACTTATGCATCAATATATCTTCATCACTTGCATACTTGCTTTACATCTCTCAGGTAATTTAATACGCAAGAGTATGCTCTACCTAATGTATGAACAATTTTTGAAAGGTGGTTATTCACAAACAAGTTGCTTATAGAAGAATATCAACGGTTTCGTTAAAGTCATAACTTTGTAAGTTCTATGGTCGATACAATGGCCTTGTCTGCAAATACAAATTATCATTAAGTCAAATGCTGGCTGTTTTTTTAATATACATTGTTAGGCCATCATATACAGACTGATTTGTCGACGGAATTTACCCTTTTTTGTCCCGATCATGACAAGGAGCACAGGGCGGGTGTGACAGTTCGGCAGGGTATGTTCACTAACTGATGGCACGTGATCCCACTTTTGATGTTTTGGAGCTCTAATTTTGCTCTGTTCCGATTTTGTTTCGTTTAATGGACTTTTGAGCTTGAAAACTGTACGTTATCTCCACATATATTTCATCAAAGGAGGTAACAGACAAATGTTTTATACTCACCGTCATACCAGCCCCCTGTGAGATCCTCCCCGTTGTCCCCTCGGTCCAGTAAAGATGAATCCCCTCGCCACGAGATCCTGTTGTCGTCTGGCAGTTTCCCTGACCTCTGAGCCTCGTAAAACATGATGGACTTCATCAAGACCTCATTGTAATTGTACTTTGTCCCATCATCTGCCAATCAAAATTTCAGAAGTCAGCTGTTAATGGAAACCAAGATTGTTAGGGAGTCTAATTAATAACCCAGTTCATACAAAATATATGTTTATTCTCTGCAGAAATTTAACGTTTATCTAACAATATTTTAAAAAGCAAAATTTTGCAGCAGGGATCATTACCCACGGAAAGGGTTGGGGGCTTGAGTCCGTCGTGGGCGAGATTGACGAGCTCAGCTGTAGCAGTGGGGGCTTTACTTCCGGTGTAGCTGCCCTGGACTGTGATGTCCAGGGTTTGTCCGTCTCTCTGTATGCCTGTGTGAGGTTTATTTACCAGGACATAAACAGTGTTGTCTGTAGAGTGCTTAATGATGTCTCCCATCCACTCCTTTATTGATAATAATTAAGTCATGAATCCTTTTATTTAAATAATATCCTTTGTCTAGAAAAATATTAATTGAAATAATTAATGAAATGAATTGCAGTATTGTACTTTTTGAAGGAATTAAACAATATTTTGAATGATAACACACTGATATTCCGGTAACTGGTTCAGAGAAAGTGATTATACATTCCCATCCTCCGATGTCTTCTCCGTGAATGGGGAACGTAAAGTGACCTTCAAATCGCCCATTTCCCCAGTCATTGACCCGTGACATGTCTGTATGTAGAGCATGACTGCCAGCCCATATCAAGACAAGGAGGTAGAGAGTCCCACCAAACATCGTCGTCCCACTTCTATGCAAAATTGAAATAATAAGGCATAACTACATTGCCATAAGTGTCGTGATGTTTGAGTACTCAGCATTGCAGTGTTATTATTTTTAAATATGTTCACGATCGAAATTTTTTCGATTAAAATTGAAACAGCGTTTCGGAAAACTTGGAAAAATGTCAGGGCACAGTTCTAAAAAGGCTAGTTAAATGACAAGTAATATACTCCGGTACTTACATTACAGGTCTATAGCGGGCGTCTTATCAATTATAGCAGTGATCTAGTTTTCCAACTATACAAACCTGTCCCAGATATTAACAGGTACTGGTTGTCTAACAGGAGAAATCAGGATCCATTATATAAACTAAGGACATGTCAGTGCGTTACTTGAATATTTATATTTCCTTTGTAATAAAAATAAAGTTTACATTTAAAAAACAAAATGAAACAAAAGGCACACGAAAGTCACTACATAGAATAGCTCATTAAGTAAAAAAAAAAAAAAATAAATAAAAAAACATCCATAGATCGTCTCAAAGTCTTTTTTGGTTCATAATAATTGTTCTCTCTTGTTTTCATAAAAACCTTTTTGCCGACTACTTGATTTTTATTTTAATTATTTCATGCAATTTTGCGAGGGCAATCTCTAAGCATGAAACAAATTCTCAAAAGAGGTAAGTCATTGACAAACAAGTTGATGAAACAAGATTATCATCGGTCTCGCTTAAAATCAGAATTTCGGAAATAGTGTAGATTCCTAAATGTACACGTGGAATTAATTATCGCATAATTTCGCGAGAAGCACCACACGCAAAATAAAATTACCCATCTTCAAATTTCATGGTGTTGAAATCTATGTAAATTCTATCGATCAACCGTCCATTAACCATTGAAGAGCTCATTTGCGATAATAAGTACTGAAGAAAAATAATTAAGGAATCTACAGTATATGGTGGATACAATGACTTTGTCAGCAAATATATTCTATCATTGAGTTAAATTCTGACAGACGTTTTCATAATAATTGTTCAGCAAGTATTTCGCACAGAATTGTCTACGGAATTTTCCAGTTATTTTCCGATCATAACAAAGCACACAAAGGGAATGGCCGATCGGTGGGAGATGAATGGCACCTGATCCCCACTTTGCTGTTTTGGAATTCTGTGTTGATTTTTATTAGGTCGCCTGAGTAAACTCAGGTGACCTATTGCTATCCGTTTTCGTCCGTCGTCGTGCGTCGTTCGTCGTGTGTTAACATTTGAACATTTTCAGCTTCTTCTCTGCAACCACTGAACCAATTTCAACCAAATTTGGCACAAAGCATCTATGGGTAAAGGGGAACAAAAATTGTGATTTTTCATGATCCCTGCCCCCCTGGGGCCTGAGGGGTGGGGCCAAAACCACTAAAATTAATGCAATCTTTAAAAATCTTCTTCTTTACTCATGGACAACAAGCAGTCAAACTGTTTGCATGATTGTAATCAGCAATGAGTCCTCTACCAAAATTGTGAAATTCATGGCCCTGGGGTCAGGGGTTCTAGTGCTAGGGCGGGGCTAAATAAGTAGGTAGTGAAAATGCATTATTTCTTTGAAAATCTTCTTCTCTACTCCTGGGTATTAAATAAACCAACTGAGTACATAGTTATGATGAGCAAGAGTGCCTCTACCAAAATTGTGAATTTTATGGCCCCAGGGTCAGGGGCTCTGGTGTTAGGGCGGGGCTCTATTGATTATATAGTGAAAATACATGAATTCTTTGAAAATCTTCTTCTCTGCTCCTGGGTATTAAATAAACAAACTAAGTACATAGTTATGATAAGCAAGAGTGCCTCTACCAAAATTGTGAATTTTATGGCCCCAGGGTCAGGAGTCCTTGTTTTAGGGTGGGGCTCTAATGATTATATAGTGAAATGCATGAATTCTTTGAACATCTTTCCTTTGCCCCTGGTTAATATGCTAATGATCTAATTACATATTTAAGGCCAGGATTTATTTTATTTTTAGTTTTACAAACCCTCCGCTCAAGGTTTTGAATTTTCAGAAAAAAATAAAACATTTTTTTTCTTTCTGATGTCAAATTTGAGTCGGGATCGAGATTTCAAATTTACGAACTGGCACTTCCGGTTTTACGAGGAAACGGCGGGTAAATAAAGCTAGATCACAGGTACTTGTGGACAGGACCCCCCCCCCCCCCCCCCCCCCGATATTCAACCCCTCGGCTTATCAGACATTTTTTTTCAAAAAGTATATTTATTACACTTATTCATCATGTGTACAATATGAAAAAATCGTCAAAACCCCAAAACAATCGCTCCACAAAAAATACCCCACTACTATTGTTTTGGGGTTTTGACGATTTTTTCATATTGTACACATGATGAATAAGTGTAATAAATATTATTTTTGAAGAAATGTCCAATAATTTAAGCCCCGGGTTGAATATCGGGGGGGGGGGGTCCTGTCCACAAGTACCTGTGAGCTAGATCACAGGTACTTGTGGACAGAACACCCCCCCCCCACAACACCCCCTCCCGATATTCAACCCCGGGGCTTATTGGACATTTTTTCAAAAATTATATTTATTACACATATTCATCATGTGTACAATATGAAAAAATCGTCAAAACCCCAAAACAATCGCTCCACAAAAAATACCCCACTACTATACATTATAAGGGAGAAAGGTATGCCACTGCGGTTTGAAATTTCCCTAAGTAAAAGCAACGGAAGTGCATAGAGAATGTATGATAAAACCCGAGAGAGATTATTACGTCAGTCCAAAACTGTCTCGGACGTTATCCTAATAAGTGATGCATTTTCTATGCACTTCCGTTGCGATTACCTAGGGAAATTTCAACGTTCTGACTGGAAAACTGTTTAAGGAGATAATCAGATATTGTGGGATTCTTAAGAGATGTAGAGTTAATCCGACAGCATGCACTAAGACAGAAATATATGTAGAGACGATGTGAATCGACATTGTAGGTTGAAATAAAATAAATACATGGTTTTAATCCCAGAAAGACCAGTGGGGGTACAACGTAAACAAACCGGAGTGGCATACCTTTCTCCCTTATAATGTATAGTAGTGGGGTATTTTTTGTGGAGCGATTGTTTTGGGGTTTTGACGATTTTTTCATATTGTACACATGATGAATAAGTGTAATAAATATTATTTTTGAAGAAATGTCCAATAATTTAAGCCCCGGGTTGAATATCGGGGGGGGGGGGGGGGGGTCCTGTCCACAAGTACCTGTGAGCTAGATCTGAGAAGATAATGATTCAATATAGCTTGGTTTAGTGTAAAATTCATCGATAAGAGTGCCGTTCAAAACGTTTCACCCGTTCAAAGGACAAATAAAATGCTGACGACTTTGTTGCACAATGACATGCTGGTGAGATAATTATGTATTTGTTTCAAAAGTAACTAAATTATTTTCCTCCCCCAGGTTTTTAACTGCCCATGGTAGCTATTGCATATTGCCAGGGACATTGTTTAGGTCTCTGTTATAGCTTACAGTCTAAGCATCATTCTTCAGAAAAGGGTTGCTTATGCATCAGATGTAATGAATAAAACTTAACTATGGGAGAAGTGAAGTCAATTTGAGGAAGAAATAAACAATAACCTGAAGAAAAAAAAAATTCAACTATTAAAAGGCAAGAATATATAAATATATACAGGCATGTAGTATCATTTGTATCACCCAAAAAAAAATTATTTTACACTTAATTCAAAAAATGTTCACAATACTCCCCAATACTCCCTGTCTGTTTTATGATAGGAATTATAACTTTAGGCATCCAGTAAATTTTAGAACAATGTCTACACATTCACATAACACATATTAAAACCAGAAGTCTCTGTCGAGACTGTAGCTCTACTGGTTTGTACTTATAACAAAGGATGAGAAATGAAGCCACTGCCATCAGACCAAAACTGTAGGAGGAGTAGCATTTTAAAGGAATTTCACAGACATTTCTATTTTCAGCAATCATGGCAACACCGTTCATCAAAATCAAAAACCGATGCACTATTTTATGCATCTTAGTGTAGTCTACTTGTGTGCCAAGTTATATTGAAATCAGACCAAAACTGTAGGAGGAGTAGCGGTTTAAAGGAATTTCACAGAAATCTCTATTTTTAGTAACCATGGCAACATCTTTCATCGACATCAAAAACCGATGCACTATTTCATGCATTTTAGTGCAGTCTACTTGTGTGCCAAGTTATATTGAAATCAGACCAAAACTGTAGGAGGAGTAGCATTTTCAATCAAAGTACTGAAAGTACTGAATCGAGGTAACGTCTTCCAGAAAAATGTGAAATTCACTCCCAAGTAACTGGCATATACAAAAATTTTAATCTAGGAGAAACCCCAATGAAAATCACTGGAAAGAAAAAAGTAGTGTTGGCAACGAGTACCCGGTTAACCGATTAACTGTCGGACGATGCGAGTATCGGTTAGTAAAACTGCAATTCGGTTACTCGCATGAAAAAAAAATCTTCATAGTAAATGCATATAAAATGATTGTTTTATAATTTATAAATGTATACACTTACACATTTCCCTAATTTTAGGTACCGTTAGACTTGATGTAATACATGGTGGATCAAATTGTTTTGATTAGTTTTCACAGTTTATATAATTAATAGCTTTGATTGCTTAAGGATGTACAACACACCTACCCCAAAAAATTCCTGTCGTTTAATTTTCGTTATTTTTGTATATTTAGTACACGACTATATCTACTGCATGTATGCATATTTTGGACAAAATCGTTCGAGTGGTTTTTGGACAGGAACTTCCGAAAGTTACCCCCCTTTAGTTGTTTACAAGGAGAGAAATTTTTTAATCAATGAACTACTTAAACCTTGATTTTCAAAAAAACCAGGTTAGATATAAATGTCAAATTTCATTGGCTTATTCTTTTAACCATTTAACACAAAAACATAGTCATCTTTTTGATATACATATCATCAAAACAATTTTTAAAGACCTTAAACTGAAAAACTATGAATTTTCTAAGCCTTGAAAATAGCGTATTTTTCAAATTCAAAATTTTTTTGTGAAAAAACCTGTCGTTTAATTTTTGTTAAAAACTTTCTTTAGGTAGCTGGTAGTAAAAATAATCTTAATAATTTTTTGTATAATTTTTGTACGACCAGTTTTGATTTAATAGCGGAAAATTACCCCCTCCCCCTTTCTCAATAAAACACGTTCCCGCGCGTCTTTCAGACGGGGGTCGATCACTTTGTTATATCAATCTACAAATACGCATTTAAACCAGAAGTCTCTATCGAGACTGAAGCTCTACTGGTTTGAACTTATAGCAAAGGAAAAGTAAAGTACTTAAGCAGCTGGAATTTGAAATTTTACAACAGCAATAAATAGAATAATGATCGTTGATAAAGTCTCTTTATGTATCTTAGTGTAGTCTACTTGTTTGCCAAGTTATATTGAAATCAGACCAAAACTGTAGGAGGAGTAGCATTTTGAAACAATTTTACAGTCATTTCTATTTTTAGTAACCACGGCAACACCGTTCATCAAAATTAAATTAAAATTCGATACACAGAATTATGTATCTTAGTGTAGTCTACTTGTGTGCCAAGTTATACTGAAATCAGACCAAAACTGTAGGAGGAGTAGCATATTGAAACAATTTTACAGATATTTCTATTTTTAGTAACCACGGCAACACCGTTCATCGAAATGTAAATCCGATGCACTATTCCTATGTATCTTAGTGTAGTCTACTTGTGTGCCAAGTTATACTGAAATCAGACCAAAACTGTAGGAGGAGTAGCATTTTGAAAGAATTTCACAGAAATTTCTATTTTTAGTAACCACGGCAACACCGTTCATCGAAATCAAAAACCAATAAACAGAATTATGTATCTTAGTGTATTCTACTTGTGTGCCAAGTTATACTGAAATCAGACCAAAACTGTAGGAGGAGTAGCATTTTGAAAGAATTTCACAGATATTTCTATTTTTAGTAACCACGGCAACACTGTTCATCGAAATCATAAACCGATGCACAGAATTATGTATCTTAGTGTAGTCTACTTGAGTGCCAAGCTATACTGAAATCAGACCAAAACTGTAGGAGGAGTAGCATTTTGAAAGAATTTTACAGATATTTCTATTTTTAGTAACCACGGCAACACTGTTCATCGAAATCAAAAACCGATATACAGAATTATGTATCTTAGTGTAGTCTACTTGTGTGCCAAGTTATACTGAAATCAGACCAAAACTGTAGGAGGAGTAGCATTTTGAAAGAATTTCACAGAAATTTCTATTTTTAGTAACCACGGCAACACCGTTCATCGAAATCAAAAACCGATACACAGAATTATGTATCTTAGTGTAGTCTACTTGTGTGCCAAGTTATACTGAAATCAGACCAAAACTGTAGGAGGAGTAGCATTTTGAAAGAATTTCACAGAAATTTCTATTTTTAGTAACCACGGCAACACCGTTCATCAAAATCAAAAACCGATACACAGAATTATGTATTGTAGTGTAGTCTACTTGTGTGCCAAGTTATACTGAAATCAGACCAAAACTGTAGGAGGAGTAGCATTTTGAAAGAATTTCACAGAAATTTCTATTTTTAGTAACCACAGCAACACCGTTCATCGAAATCAAAAACCGATACACAGAGTTATGTATCTTAGTGTAGTCTACTTGTGTGCCAAGTTATATTGAAATTAGACCAAAACTGTAGGAGGAGTAGCATTTTGAAAAATTGTTTACAGACAGACGGACAGCCGGACAGACGGACGGACGCCGGACACATTACTATCGCATAAGCTCTTCTGGTCTCTGACCAGTAGGGCTAAAAATGAAGATAAATTGAAAGACTTTTAAAGAATTGATTTTTAAAAATATTTTTTGATCAACATCACAAAATTTATATAACTGGCCCAAACTGGCAGATGATGAAATAAGCAATTAAATGTTCTATTTCCCTATTTGTAAGCATAATGTGTCCAGTGGTAAGGAGCCTATTAGGATAGCATAAAAAAAGAATGTACAAATGTTAATAATTGATTTATCAAAAAAAAAAAAATTATTTCCTTCTCCTTCGGGACTTTTTTATTCTCATGTTCATAACTAAACCTAAACATAAAAAAATGCTGGCCCTATAATGAAGAAAGGGGCCTCTTTCAAAATAGATAATTTCAGGGCTGCTGGGTCAGGGGTACCGGGGGGGGTACTTTGACTAAAAATAAATTAATGCTTTGAAATCTGCCCTTTGATAAGCAATGGTGCCTCTTTCAAAATTTGTGAATTTCATGGCTTTTGGATTAAAACACGAACCAAATACAATCGCTGGAAAGTTGTTACATGATACTCAGGTGACCTATAAGGCCCGTGGGCCTCTTGTTGATTAAATGGACTTGAGAACGTGAATACTGTTCGTTATGTGATCTTATATCCATATATGAAATTGAGATAACGAATGGTATTCAATCTAAAAAAAAATCTGTTAAAAAAGAAAAGTTATAAGTATCTACAACGTAGTTTTTTGTTTATAAAAAAGTAAGGAGAATTCATTTATTGCAACCATTTTCTCCCAATGAAAAAATCATAAATTATTATTGCTTTAAGTTACCAGGCTGAAGCTAGCATTAATTGTCCGTACTGAAAGCTGTTTCTGTAAATAAAAATGAAATTGATTGATTGTATATTGTTTAACGTCCCTCTCGAGAATTTAACACTCATATGGAGACGCTACCACTTGCCGGTGGAGAGCTGCAAATTCTGTCATATTCTCGGTACTTAGGGCCATTGATCATGAGTAGGAGGGATCTTTTTCGTGCCAGCACCTTCTGCTACAGGGGGCCTCGGTTTATACGGTCTCATCCGTAGGACCGGTCTCCACGTCCCTCAGTGGGATTCGTACGCGCGACCTAAGAATTGACTACCTACTTAGCGACTCTAGAACAGACGCTATAACCACTGCGCCAGGCGGGCGACACAATAAAATTGAGTAAACATGTCTTAAATAAGAAAAATATTGACAATTTTTAACATGTAGCATCTTAGTATGTCAATTTGTTTGGATAGGTTTTTTTCATGTCTTTTAATTACACACCCTACAATATTTTTCTGAAAGGTCTTAGGCCACAGTTCTTTAAGTATGAGCATATGGTTCTTATAGTTTTCCTACTATTTCTCAGAGTTTGTTTTCATATGTGCATGTTTATAGTGCAATGACTATTGTAATGTACGGAAGTTTTTCTTTTCTCAAAATGAGTTTTACAACGTACATCTGTACATTGAAAATATTTAATATTAAAGCAATGTTTGCTGATATTTTTGTATTTTAAAATAACTATCAACAGAATGTTGAGAAGTTCGTTTCTGGGCTTTTGACTTGACCTCTACTGAAAAATATCTGCGTAATGTTTTAGTTTTTATAAGAAATTTGGATTTTACAATGCATATTAATATATATTCAATTAAATTCCCATGTTTAAATTCGATTCAAAAGCACTAAGTTAGATTGATTGATTGTATATTGTTTAACGTCCCTCTCCAGATTTTTTCACTCATATGGAGACGCCACCACTTGCCGGTGTAGAGCTGCAAATTTTGTCCTATACTCAGCACTGAGGGCCATTGAGCACGGAGGGATCTTTTTCGTGCCCGGATCTTGGTTTATACGGTCTCATCCGAAGTACCGGTCTCCACGTCTCACAGTGGGATTCGAACCCGGCACTAAGTTAGACATAATGTTTTGTGGATGGATTTTTTTTCAGACGGATTTTTATTTTATTCTTTTCTTTTTGTTTGTTTTTTGCTTTTGAAGTTCGTATTTACAGTATTGTTTAGATTCCCATTGAAATATTTCATTTTCTACACAGCCTTCACTCAGAGTTACAGTGTATTTTGTGGAGTGAACAGTTTCGTACTGATCCTTATTTATATATGGAATTAACTCTCGTGATTTCTTGTATTGTATCTAAGAAATAAAGCAATAATTTATTATATTCTGAAAGACAAGGAAAATGTTTTCCCAATTTAAGCTTAAAATTACCACTGTGTTAGTATAATCTAAGAATTAGCATCAAAGACCCCAACTTTTGAATTTATTTTCTGAAAATCTTTATCAAAATCAACAGCTAAAAAAACTTTTCAACTTTACACACAACCATTCCCCAAGATAAATTTAAGTCCAGGCTTTTCGATTTATTTGACAGCTGCTTTTTCCATAAAATAGAACTCGTTAATTTACTTACCTTTTCATGACTTTTTGGTCATTTGCAAAATTATTTTGTTACAAAACATTCTGACATTCATATATGAAGCAGAATTTGAGCAAATTCTTATGTCTGAAAAGAATAAAACACTTCCTGTGGCCTTCAAATCGATAATTAGATATATCGACTTCGTATTGTTTATTAACAATTGAAATTTTCATTCTTTTGTCGATATCCTGGTGAGCTTGAGATACCACAGAGTCTGGCAAATCTGTATCGTATTTGGGTATTTCACTTGAAAAAAGAGGTTAATGGTATTCAAACGAGCTTTGATAAACGCGATAACTTTTCTATCGTCAACCTCCCTTTACTTATGCAGCAAAACACGTATCTTCATAACCTGCATACAAAGCTTACGTATCTAAGTTGATTCTATAAGCAAGAGCATGCTCTACGTATGAACAATTTCTTACATGAGGTAAATTATTGACAAACAAGCTGACGAAACAAGAATATCAGCAGTCTGGTTTAATGTCATCATTTTGTAAGTTCTACGATCGACCTTACCAGCAAATACAATTTATCATTGAGTCAAATACTGACTGACGTTTTTTATACAAATTTTTAAATTATTTATACACTGAATTGACGACGGATTTTTCCGTTATTTCCGAATCGTGACAAGGAGAATACGGCAGGTGTGACCGCTTGGCAGGGGATACTCACTCCTCCATGGCACCTGATCCCACATCTGAAGTTTTAGAGGTCCGTGTTTGCTCTGCTCCTATTTTGTATTGTTTCATAGACTTTTGATCTTTAATACTGTTCGTTATCTCAGTATGTTTCATATTTATATAAGACTAAATTACAATTCGAAAGGTCGTATTAAACGTTCCGTGCAACCAAAAGAAGCACATTATCCCCCATTTTGTGTCCAGGTTCTTTATTAAGCTACATGTCAATCTCTACCCAGAGTTATCTTTCGCTTCGCTACAACACTATTTATATAAGTGGAACGATGACTCTGGGTAGGGATTGGCTACATGTATGTGTGAAGATTCGAAAAATATACTGAATTTAAAAAATCGTCAATACTTTGGATAGCTGAATCCAACCTCCTTCAGGATACTCGAACCAAAACTGACGTGTCTAATGATTCGCTTTAAACAAAAAAATATAAACATTTATAGAGGGAGTTTACTTAAATACAAATTTATTACTATTTACTAGAATGTGTCGTTCCTTTTTTTTATTAGCTCTACTGGTCAGAGACCAGAAGAGCTTATGCGATAGTAATGCGTCCGGCGTCCGTCTGTCTGTCCGTCTGTCTGTAAACAATTTTTCAAAATGCTACTCCTCCTACAGTTTTGGTCTAATATCAATATAACTTGGCACACAAGTAGACTACACTAAGATACATAATTCTGTGTATCGGTTTTTGATTTCGATGAACGGTGTTGCCGTGGTTACTAAAAATAGAAATTTCTGTGAAATTCTTTCAAAATGCTACTCCTCCTACAGTTTTGATCTGATTTCAGTATAAGTTGGCAAACAAGTAGAATACACTAAGATACATAGTTCTGTGTATCGGTTTTTGATTTCGATGAACGGTGTTGCCGTGGTTACTAAAAATAGAAATTTCTGTGAAATTCTTTCAAAATGCTACTCCTCCTACAGTTTTGGTCTGATTTCAGTATAACTTGGCACACAAGTAGACTACACTAAGATACATAGTTCTGTGTATCGGTTTTTGATTTCGATGAACGGTGTTGCCGTGGTTACTAAAAATAGAAATTTCTGTGAAATTCTTTCAAAATGCTACTCCTCCTACAGTTTTGGTCTGATTTCAATATAACTTGGCACACAAGTAGACTACACTAAGTTACACAATTCTATGTATCGGTTTTTGATTTTGATGAACAGTGTTGCCATGGTTACTAAAAATATAAATTTCTGTGAAATTCTTTCAAAATGCTACTCCTCCTACAGTTTTGGTCTGATTTCAGTATAACTTGGCACACAAGTAGACTACACTAAGATACATAATTCTGTGCATGGGTTTTTAATTTCGATGAACGTTGTTGCCGTGGTTAATAAAAATAGAAATTTCTGTGAAATTCTTTCAAAATGCTACTCCTCCTACAGTTTTGGTCTGATTTCAGTATAACTTGGCAAACAAGTAGAATACACTCAGATACATAATTCTGTGTATCGGTTTTTGATTTCGATGAATGGTGTTGTCGTGGTTACTAAAAATAGAAATATCTGTAAAATTGTTTCAAAATGCTACTCCTCCTACAGTTTTGGTCTGATTTCAATATATTTTGGCACACAACTAGAATACACTAAGATAAATAATTCTGTGTATCAAATTTTAATTTTGATGAACGGTGTTGCCGTGGTTACTAAAAATAGAAATGTCTGTTTCAAAATGCTACTCCTCCTACAGTTTTTGTCTGATTTCAGTATAACTTGGCACACAAGTAGACTACACTAAGAACATAAAGAGACTTTATCAATGATCATTATTCTATTTAATGCTGTTTATGAAGTTTCAAATCCCAGCTGCTTAAGTACTTTCTTTTCCTTTGCTATAAGTTCAAACCAGTAGAGCTTCAGTCTCGACAGAGACTTCTGGTTTTTTTTTAATTTATTTTTGCGTTATATTTTTTTTTTATTTACAGTCTACGAAGATTATGGATTTTCAACTTTCATTTTCCGACTATTTTTTAATACACAGGTATAAAAATAGAAATACGTCTATTCCTACTCTCGTTTTAAAACACCAAGATGCTCAGACTTGTTTCGAGTGACATATTTTGATTGTGATTATTATTGTATATTTTTTTCATGGAATGAGACATTCTAGTGTAAGTATAACCTTACACGTGGAAAAAAAGATTAAATAATTAACACAAGCTATCAACAAATGGCTTAAAACTCGAATTTAATTCTACTTTCGATTTATTGATTCCTAAAATAGGCAGATTATTTGATGATTTATTAAAGTTAGGGAACATGTTATTTTTGTGTATAAACTTGTTAAATAACATAAATAAAAAATAAAATAAAAACAGATCTTAAACGAAAGAGAAAGGGGTATTAAATAAAACTTATCTTACCTTATTTTATCGATCATCATTCATCATAATAATTTCTGATTTTTTGAATTACAATTTTGATTGAATACTCAGTAATTCGAAACATGAGCGGTCAAAGAACAGATAATAATATGATAAACATAACTTTTGTTGATTATTATGTTCTTTGGATCGTTATATATTCTTAGACAGCTGCCAATAATGTTGGTTTAGGCTATTAATTAAATATTATGATTCATATGTAAGCATTTCTTTCGTTTTAGCTAAAATACCCAGAGAGATAGAATGATTGGTTTTAAGTTTAGTTCGTCTTTTATTATTGCGCTGACCTTATTTCACGTGATAGGTAAGTATTTTTTTTTATTCTAAAGTAGAAACTTTTGATTATACTGTTACAAGAAAAATGCTTACAAAGTCTTGTATCATTTGATTCGTTATTGATTTTTGACTGTTTGTAAAAGGTCGAGATCGATCAAAAATTGTATTAGTACAAATATGTTAAGAGGGCTCAAACACGGATCCCTGGTACACGGTCCAATTAGTCTGAAGGTCCACTAGTCTGAAGGTTCACTGTTCACTAGTCCGAAGATTCACTAGAGTCCGAAGATTCACTAGTCCGAAGGTCCACTTGTCCGAAGGTCCACTAGTCCGAAGATTCACTGGTCCGAAGGTTCACTAGTCCGAAAACCCAATATTATCTGTAACTTAAACAGTTCCAGGCTCTGTGAAGCTGTTCTATATTGTTGTACCTTTGCAGGTTCCTGAAGTTTGGGGCTGAAATTCAACCACAAGAAATACTGAGCCTAGAAATTATTCATCAGATTTCAAACTTATAGTTTAGTTTTAGCATATTCTCGCATTTCAACACGTTCTTAATCGGCCTTGTGGTAGGGTGCTCGCTTTGTGATCGGGCCAGGTATCGATTCTCACGATGCGTCATTTCTGAGTCATTGAAGAAGAGGAAGTTCATAACAAAGATAGTTACTTTTTCCTACGGGTCTTTTGAATTTGACCTTAAAAACCGAGGTCCCTTTTCGCAGAAGAAAAAAACACAAAAGGAAGAATCCAAAATAAATAGATGCTGTCATGAGACAGTAATACCCGCACTAAGGTGTTTGCCTCTAAATACACGCTCCTACATATTGGGCGGCTTTCCAAAGAAATAGTCAAAATAATTCTATAATTTACATGTATTCATCAAATTGAGTATGAAATTCTCAGACCCTGTGACCAATAACTCAGAACCTCTTATATTTATTTTATACATGTTTAATTCATTATATACCAGTCTGAATTTTATTAATGATGTAAATTCATGCACGGATCTGTCGGGGGGGGTCAGGCCCCCCCCCCCCCCCTAGAATTTACAAGGTTAAAAAATGTATATACTAAAACAAGGAAAAAGTTACAATGGACCCCCCTTGGAAAATGCAGATCCCCCCCCCCCTGGTAAACACGAATATGTGTAAAATAAGTATGAAAAGTTAAACATTTAATTTGCGGCAATAGAAGTCACCATTACATACTTTTTGGAATAGGCTAGATGGAAAAGGTTTGTTAAAATTTAATATCGTTTGTTATGAATTAATTTAAAATTTGTTCTTGTACTATACATGTGAACATGTAAATTTCTACATCACATCACGTTGCGTCACCCATTATCATATTTATAGATTAAACACCATTTGGCACACCTCGGCCGATTCCCACTTCATCTGATAAGGTGATGGAATCGACGAAGGTTCGCCAAAATGGCACATGGCTGCAGTCTGGTGTGCATTTGATTAATTCATTTTGAGTTATAATTGGATTTATATTTCATGAAGTTGAGACACAGGGAGTCGGTAAGTAGAAGTTTTAGTATAGTGGGGGGTAAAATACACCCAAACTATTAGGTTAAAGTTTAAAAAGGGTGAAAGATCATCGCATGCCACACTAGACGAATTTCATATTGTGAAGTTATCTCCCGTTGTCGATGTGACATTCAGTTACTGCCAATACTGGTGCGGATCCAGAATTTTTTTCGGGAGTAGGGAGGGGGGTTCACATCTCAGTCAAAAAATTCCAGCCCAGAATTTCGTGACAAGCAGGAGAAAAAAATGAAAACAAATAAACAAATAAAAAAACAATGATAGTGAGGTCAATGTTTTCTAAGTTTACAGGGAGAGGATGTCAAGAGTCATTTTTTACTTGCTACAGTATATAGTCTTGTTTAAATAACAAAGCAAATGCCAGATGGGGGGGATGGGGGATTCCAATCTTCCTACCCACTTCCTGTCCCTGAAATAACAATGTATTTTGTTATTCCAGTTAAATAGTATATTTTTTTCCATTTGACTAATTATTATACATATTTTGTTTCTTGTGTTTAGTATGTCTGTCTATAAGTCTGCAGAAATTAAATCCTAGTTAGCTTGCCCATAAGTTTTAAGTGGGATGGGCTATACAAATAGCTTCCACATTTTATAGGTTTATTTCTTGTGACAATTTAATAAGACCTTTTATTTGGGTACCATTAATTTTTACCTCTGATCGCTTGACATGGGATA
>NW_026922770.1:0-20868 GCF_032062105.1 Saccostrea cuccullata | reverse complement strand
TAATAATTATTGCACATTTATTTAAACATTTAAGTAACCTTTCTTTGTGTGATAAGTGATGTATCAAAGGCATGTATATTTCACCAGTAATTGTTTTGATAGTTGAGGTGGATCCAAGGGGATGGATAGATATATTTAAGGTCTTCCGTTTCCAACGGAAGACCTTCTACTGATTCTGAAGATTAAGATTATTCTTATTATTCTTTTTTTTTTTTTGCTTCCTAGACGCCAACTTTGAGGCCTCGTATCTCACTCATTTTTCAATGGATTTTGTTCAAATTTTCAGACATTATAGACGGTAATAAACTCTATCAGAATACTGTCAATAAATTCAAAAAGTCACTTCCGGTTTTGAGTTATTTCCCTTTAAACGAAAAATTATAGGCTTTCATTTCCAGACAAAGGCTCAGAGACCACTAGAGCTGGAGCAGAAATTTTACTGGTTTTAGATAACAGAAGGATTGAAGTTGTGCACATCGGTTTTTGTTTTTCGATTTCTCTATTCAAAATGGCACTATACAGGGGTCAAAAAATAAAACGCCTATAAGAGCGAAAATTTACACATATTTTCCTTTTTATCTTGAAAACTAAAAATATTTTGTTAAGACATGTTGAACAAAAGTTGTGCATAATTGCAAGAGCTTTCATATAATTCTATTCAAAAGGGGCTGGCCCCTATGGTTAGGGATTTAGGGAGCTTGAAAGTTTTTGCTTTATAACTCAAAAACGGTAAATATTTCGATCTGGATTATACGAACAAAATTGTTCTTTGACACCTTTTTAATCTGATGAAAATGTTTTGTGTTCGATTATACCGGGGGTATTGCGTAATACGTAGTTGAAAGCAGGCCCGGTAACGGGTAGCGTTTTTCATTCGGAAAGGAAATCAGACCTCTTCATGTGTTTAATTTGCATAAACTTCCTATCAGTAATAAATCCTATGGTATTTAATTTTAATTTTCTTCTAAATAGGGCTTTATACGTGCTTTATGGTTCACTATTAAATTATTTATAACGATTAGTCTTTCTTTTTTATTTATTATTAATTAGTTTTACAGTGAACACGTCTTCATAAACGGAATATATTAAATCTCTCTTTCTACATTGATTATTATAACAATTATAAGTTATTTTAACTTTATGCATCGAAAAATTCACGATCATTAGTTGTAAACATTTGGCGATCTCCAAGATCGCCTAGATGTTATGTAATCCAACGCACAAATCCCACGCTGTCTATCTAGGTCACTAGTGTACCAGCCACCTGTCGTAAACAATGCAAGTGTCTGTGATCGTGTTTAAAATCCATTGTGTACAAAGACCTATCAATTTATAGAAAATCATGTTTTTAATTCATCGAATCAATAATAATACTTCATCGATCTCTCATTTAATCGTAATTCGAAACACTGGTGCATAAATCATTTTGAATTGTGATCGCTTTCTTTGGCCTGTTCACGCAAAATTATTTTTCTATTCCGTGTTAATGTATTTTATTTAAATTGTAATTGAAAAGGGGCTTCGGCAAATAATTATAATTAGTGATGGAAGTCTTGTGATACGTAATATACTATTATGTACGTTTTATTTTTACCATCACTCTTTTGTTTCTCCATTATTTTTATTAATATAAATAAACATTGAACGTTAAAAAATACTTTAAAATAATTACTATCATCCACGTATTTGTAATAAACAGTTTACATCCAGCTTTGTCACTTTGTGTCTAAAATTTTGTAGCCCAGTCCTCATTTACAAGCACGTGTCCGCAGATAGCAGCGGGTATGTCGATTTGAGAATCCGTTGTGTACTCCGATAGTTACAAATGGAAAATTGGGTTTGAAATCATGTCGACTCCTTTCATATCATTCAATTTCACTCTATTTCAGCTTGTTTTAATCAATCGTAATCGCTTGTGCATTTATTCATTTCAAGTTTTATGCCTTTTGATAGCGGGAAAAAAAAAACACGAGCTAGGTTTACACCGTTTTTTCCTGTATTTATCGAAGTGGTAATTGTTTTATGAATCTTGAACTACATGTACGCATGCATGATAATTGTAAGTGGAGTTAACGTTTCTAATTCACAGGAGGAAATCCAACATGAAATTAAGCACTTTTGAGTTTGCAGTTATTTGCTAATAAACTTAAAATGATATTGTACAGAATGGTATACTATTTCGTCCAATAAACAGAATATTTTACATGCCTTTACATGTACAATATCAGTACGAATTTAATTGATGCAAAGCATCAAATTGGCTGCAAAGCAAAAAAAAAATCTTTCACATGAAAGGAAAGCACGTCAAGATATTCTAAGCAGAAATAGTTTTTCAATTCTTTTTCAGACTGTTTTCAAAGCAAAATAAAAAATAATTTTACCGCATTTGCTCATAAATAGATTTATCGATGTTTAAAAAAAAACATGTTCATTGATGTATAAGAAGAATTTATTGTCATCAAAATGAAGGTGTAGGCCTGTCCGAGCCTTAAACCCTGGATCTTGATTAGGTGATAATGCTCATGGTTTCTGCAGAGCAGACTATGCTGCAAACCGCAGTGCAAAATTAAAAAAAATATATCTTCATGATCTTTGTGTCATTTGTAGATGTAGAGTAAGTTCAAAACAATTTTCACTAGAAGTTGAAAAACTCCTCATTTTTTTATTCACCCATGCACTTTAACCACATCATCATTATCCGGAAAATCAAGATATTTCTTTTCAAATCTTATACACTCTCAGGCTGTGGAGTATCTGATGTAAACTCTTTTTATATAACCATAAATTATCGATGATCATGAGATATTAATGGCAATGAAATTGAAATATATTTCAACATTTAATATTATGTTTAATCAAGTTTTTAAAATATTTTACGCATGATTTTTACTTGCTATAATTTACGAATTATTTTATTGAAGTAATAAAAAAAAGTCTCATTTCCCCATGTGCACTCTCTTACACAATCACAAAAAGATTGGCCGCTACCGCAGCCGATAATAATTACATGTTTTATATGTATGAACTTTTACATAGAAGAGCGACCAAACATATACATCCAGAACTTTCAGAGTACGATTTTACAAAATTAGAAAATTCGTTATTGCCTATTTATCATAAAATATAGATTAAATTCTTTCCTTCATTATTGAATTCCTATGTATTTAACTAGGTACTTAAATTTTCGATTCGCTCTGATATTTGGTTGTATAATGATTACAATGTATATAAACGTCCATCTGGTCAGTCATTGTTGCTTGACGACGTCTTGTTTTCTCCTCTCACATTGGTAGCGCGTATGAACAGCGGTATGAACACAAGCTTGTAAACAAAATAAACGGCAATTCACAAAAAAGGAAAACCAGAAGAAAAAAGTGTCTGCATAGATGAAAAACACAACTCATTAATTTGTTTTTGAACGACCCCATACGTTTCTTTCCTTCTCCCATGCATTCCGACTATACAGAAAAAAGATCACTAGAACCTTTGGTTATATTAAAAGAAAGTTTTTGGACCTTCAAACGGCACTATATCCGAACAGCTATTATACGGCCTATCAAATATATCACGGCGTCAATAAAAGAATTATTTAAATATTTCAAAAAATACTAATTTCATTCTAAGAAAAGCCACGCAGCTGTATACAGACATTCCAAAATAATGTTTCATTCACCGACAGGTTGTTAAATTCCTCTCATCACTATAAGACCGCGGAAAATTAACTGGCAAAATTGGAAATATACAGCTTACGTCATTTCTATCTGTTACAATCAAAAAATTCCGTGATAGACAACGAAATGGGCGGATACAATTCGACGCGGATGTTTGGAAAACATGGGATTGAAATAGCAGATCGAAATTCATTTTCAATCCACCTGAGCTGCTTTTAAAGCAAAGAGTGAATGCATGATCCAAAAATCAACTACATTTCAACTCCCAAATTACATATTGTTTAAAGTTCACATTAATATGAGTTTTAGCTTATAATTTTAAGAACGCGAAATATCATACAATACAAAGATTATTTTTCAGGAGATATTTGATTCTAGAAGGGGTGTGGGGGGGTGTGGGGGGTAAAAATTGTCGAGTCAGATCATGGCTTAAAATGACAATATATTTTATTTCAAGGACTACAAAAGTGCATGAGTTTTATACTTATTATCACTGAAAAGTGTTGGACAACTTCATTTGAAAATCGTTCAACCCCCCCACCACCACCAACAGCAACAACTCAAAGATATACATATATTTACCAAACAGAAATGAAATATTTCTTCCTTAAATATTTATTCATTTAAAACACTGGGAAAAAAATTCAAACTCTACCAAAATTGAAATTTTTGTCTTCTGGGTCAATCAGTAATAATGTGCCTTCTAGCGTAGCTGAGGTGGATTGAAAATGAATTTCGATCTGCAATTTCAATCCGATGTTTTCCAAACGTCAGCGTCGAATTGTACCCGCCCATTTCATTGTCTATCACTGAATGTTTTGATTGTAAACAGATAGAAATGACGTGAGCTGTATATTTCCAATTTTGCCAGTTAATGTTCCGTGGTCTTAATTACCCCATCCCTTAAAATGAATACGTCTTCCTTCTAAGCACAGAATGTCAGTCGGTTGATTTGTTTTTGTTCATGCATGTATACATGTAGTTTAAGGGTTGAATTCCGAGACTGAAAGTTACGACCTATTTTTATGTAAACCAATAATCATACATGACATGTTATGCCCTGCCATGAATATGGCCAAGGCATTTGGTGTTTGTCGGACGTCTTCCATCCTTCCTACTTTCTGTCCTTCCATCTCTCCTTCTGTCACACTTTGCCTTTAGCTCAGTTCAAAGCTCAGTTTCAAACAAACTATCCAAGATATTTTTATCAATCTTTATATACTGAAAGAAATTAATTAGAGTTATGCAATTGCATTAACATTTTTTAAAACTTGACTTTATATACATGTACATGTATATACCTCACTTTTCTTAAATTAGTGTTTAGCTCAGTTTTAAACATACCATCTAAAATGGTGTTATCAAACTTCACATGTTGATGCATATTGATGAGAGCATCACCATTTTTGAACTTGGCCTTTCATTCGACCTTGACCTAACTCTTTTTATCTCAATTTTAACTCTAACGAGAGTTAGTTATTGCTTAGCACAAGGTCATTTGAAAAGATCAAGGTCACACATACAAGTATTTCTTTACAGTCTTTTTCCTAGCGAAACATTGTAAGTTGCTTCTCTTACAAGGTTTTTTACTTGTATATCTCTAGTATGTGGCTTTTGACCTCGACTCAAGGTTACGTCTTCTAGTTCATAGCTCCAACGGAAGACTTATTCGTTGCTTTGCAACGAGCTCGGCTCTAGTTTTAAATATTAAATTTTGTAATGTGTCAAAGGAATCAATAATGATCATGTGATGTTTATGGTTAATTGATTTTAAACATTTAACTTATATATCATGTGTGATCAAAATCTAAACTTATAAGTGGTGGATCCAAGGGGGTGGATATTAATCTTTTTTAAATATTTGTGGTGGGTGCAGGATCAAAGAATATTAATGATCAATGATTATGGTTAATTTATTTCAGACATTTAGCTTATATGTCATGTTTGATCATGATCTTAATTTTTAAAGTGATGGGTCCAAGGGGGAGTGGATATTTATGTTATATAGTAGTTGTGGTTGATCCAAGGGGAGTGGATATTAATTTTAAATACATGTATTTGTGGTGGGTAAAAGGATATTAATGATTATAAGCTTATAGCTAATTGATTTCAAACATTAAGATTATATGTCATGTATGATCAAGATCTAAACTTATAAGTGGTGGATCCATGGGGAGTGGATATTAATTTTATTTTTTTTTTAAATATTTGTTGTGGATCAAAGGATATAAATGATTATGGCTAACTGATTTCAACATTAAGCTTATATGCCATGTGTGATCATGGTCTTAACTTACATTAGTGGTGGATCCTTGAGGAGAAAATTTTTTATTTTAAAATATTTGTGGTGGATCAAAGGATTTTTTATTATAGTTTATTAAATAGAAGAATTGCTGTCCATCCAAGTGTTTACAGAAGATTCCCACTAATGCAGTTTTTTCCATCAGGAAGCAGTTTTGGAAACTGGTCATTACTCAGCAGAATCAGGAGATTTCAGTATTGTATGCAAACAAAGATAAGACAGTGTCACTAGCACAAATTTAAGTCCCCTTTCGGTTGATTGTATATACTTTTTCTTAACAAATAAAAATCAGTATCTCAGATACTCCTCTTCTCTTGGCAAGTCATTTGGTTGAGTTTTCTCTGGCAATAGTATTTGTTTATGACCCTCACTTTAATTAAAATGGCTCTGCAAAAGCAGTTTAACAATGGATATATAACAGTCAATTTTGCATTGTTATGCCTCTAGATCTGCCACATAAAAAATGATTTGAATTTGTATATAATTGAAGATAAAATGCTTCATAAAGTATATTCAGACATTGCATTCTTATCCCATTATTCCCATATCTGCTTATTTATTTATCCCATGGGATTAAAAATACCCAGTATTATGTACTTTGCAGGATTTTTAATCCTAAGAAGGGCAAATATGGGATTTTTAATCCTATGTCGCCTATTATGGGAGAAAAAATCCCATGGGAGAAAAAATCCCTCAAAGATTTTTTTCTCCCATGGGATTTTGGTGGGATTTTTGGTGGGATGAAAAATCCCGCCATTCTCCCATGGGATTTTAGGTTTTGACAGAGGTTTATGAGAAAACTACTACAATGTGAAAGTTGAGATTGACATGATGAGGTCAGAATAAAAATTCCCACCAAAATATAGAAAAAAATCTAATGTAGGTCTTTCCGAAAGGGTACCTAAAAGTCCGGACTTTGTCGTGTCCGGACTTAAATGTCGCAGTGTTGATTACATTTATATGTTTTCTGTCAATGTTAAAACAATCTAATTTAGTTCTTATTATTTCCCTTTCAAAATTGAGGTGTACTTGATGATCGATCTACAAGAACGGTTTTAACTTTAATATCAAATTATATATTTCAATGATATAAACACATTATAAATGGTAATCCAATTGTTCATTGCTGACATTTACTAAAATCCAAATCTTGAAGTGTTTTTGTATGCATATGGTTGAGGGCAAAACAGATGTTGGATGGTCAATCAGTCAAAGGTCTGTTAATATAATGATTCCTATCTTGTTTCCGACATTTTGGGGAAACTATCTTTTTCTAAAACACTTTTTTAATTCTTAGAAATTTTGGAGTATATAAGACTCACATGTTTAAAGATTTCATCACCAAATAAAAACTAACCACAAATACTTATGAATGTTTGTATATATTTACTAAAGGAATCAGGTTCATTTGAAAATAAAAGTCTAATTATTTACTTCAAAATGAGGAGAAACTGATCAATCCGTTCTTATGAAATATGGAGATAACTTACTCTTGTTCAAGCTCAATTTCATTTAAATAACGCATATTGGAAGCTGATCCATAAGCAATTCAACTATAATGGTCGAACATATTAACGAGGGGTCTTTTTTTTTTTTTTTGAGGAAAATGCATTGGTTCATGGAGATTTTATTTCGTGTATTAAGAATACATGAGAGAAATTGCATTGGGTGGTGGACATTAATTCATGGATCTCTTCATACCTGGAAAACCACGAAAATTAACCCCCAGGAAAATTAGCGATTTCACAATACAATGAAATTGGTAACCCTTATGGAAAAGCAACAATTTGAAAATTCGAAAACAAACAATATTCCCTTAAACCTGACGTGCAAATGGAATGAAATATGTATATGATATTTCGAATGGAAAAATGTCATTTTTTATCATTAGATGGCATTCAACAATACTATGATTTATAAATTAATTATATCTGACTTACAATAGCATGCGACAAGCACTACTGGCAAAAGACAAGACAGGCTAAGACTCATTTCTATTCCCTGTTTTGAGTCGTCTTTTAGAATTATACAACAATTTATCAATAAAAATGTGTTGCCAAACAGACACAAATTTAGATTTGTTTTTAGTTATTTGATACACAGAAGGATAGAAAAGTCGGAAAACATGTAAATTTCCGACTTTTCTCATTTTTCTGCAAATTTTCAGCGATTTTATATCACATTTTGTTTAAGAAAATAAAGAGCACAAGCTTGTCTATCTACAAAAGTTATATACGAATATCATACGTATATCATACACTTATATCAGATGCATTTTAGATATAAAAGTCTCTGATATTTTTCGAAATGAAAACTATCTTAAATTAAACTAAATTCAAACAAAATTGCAAAAAGTTGGGGAAACGTCCCAATTCTGCGCCCTCTTGTGGCCTCTGTTTAAGATTAAAATCAAAATAAGAGTCAATTTTTATTTTAAGTCCCTGACTACAGAATATCAAAATTGTGACTACGTTTTGGTTTGAAAATCATGTAGAGCTTTTAGGAGAATGAATTAGTTTATAAAACAAAAATTCTATGCAATATCAATGTCTTTGTGTTGACCAGGAAAAAAAAATCAACCACTACATAAAAGTCTATGTATGATATGCTTAATAAATCATTAATTAATCTTCTAACGAGGAAAAAATCAATGTAAACAAATAAATTCAATATCATGACTTTTTCCTTAATTAGAGTAGATGCACATTTTCAAACGTAGAATTACATAAATAAATAAAATAGTTCAAGAGAACGGGATCTCTTTTTTATGATTATTAAACTAAATGCTCTAAGATTTGTGGAGAAAATATTTCCCAACTCTGTAAACATTAAAATGCATTTGAGATATTCATGAGAAACCCACTCAAAATCCCTGATAAGAGGAAGATGATATAAAATATATTAGCCTTATTTTCTTTGATTTTAAAAAACTGATTGTTCTATGAACGTCTGCTTCCGTCAGGAATGGTAGAAATTAAAAACAGAATTACGCAAGGTTGAAATTAGATCCACATTTGATAAAATTCGACAAATATTTGTAGATACTGCTTTTTAAAACCTTTTTTTCATATTGACACTTTTTTTTTATATTTCCAAATTATTTTTTTTCTTTTTTTTTTGGGGGGGGGGGGGGGTGCTTGTTTACCAAGTAGGTGTAAAATTGAAATAAAGGCAACAAGACTGTTAACAAGATCATTCATGTAACATTCACATCACATTTACAAATAAAAAAAAAACGCTAATGTTTTTTAATAAATCGATTTTACTATATGTGCAATGTTCTCATTTTATTTTAACGATATTTTGAGAAAGATTAATTCAATATTAAAAGGCATATTCATCAATTTCATTTTTGCCATGGAAGTTTGAATATGATGGCATAATGTATTTCTTTTGGTATGCCAATATCTTCTGTGTTACTTTGTAAATGCAGCAAACCTTCAAGCATTTTTAAAAGAATTCCTTTAAAACTAAAAGAGAGGCCTGTGTAGAGACGAATAATGACCCCCATCGAATAATGACCGGTAGGTCATTTTTTAACGACAGAAAATGACCTCCCACACGTAAAAAAAAATATTTTTTGTAGAAAAAGAGCACCAGGGGGTAATTATATTATTGGTGTGTCCCATAAAAAATTGACCCTGTTGTAATATAACCCCATTTAGTGTTATCTTAAATTTTTAATTAAATTGATTGAAAGCATCAGATCGACCGCAAAAATATTTCATTTGAGCATTTTAAAGAATTTTCATAGGAATAATAAAAAGAAAATACATGTACTATGCATGGTACATATCTCAATGTAATCAAAGATACTCATAAAAGTATCTGAATCCACAAAGTTATGTAAATTTATCCACAATATTTCTCATAAGTTATTGATTAAAGTTAATCATATTGTATACATTTAGATGATAAAAATGACAGATCTCCAATATTTTTGCAGAAAAAGCGAATTGGAATATCAGCGATGTATTTTCTAATTGCAAATTGATCATCAAATATATTTTAGGTTAAAAAACGATAGGTATCTAGTCATTCAGAACAATTGTCATGATTTCCATACTTATTTGGTATTTTTTGTCTTCTATTTCCGTCATATATTCTATAATACATAGTGTAAAAGGCTTCTGTTATCATTGCAAGACACTACAAATCATTCTAATATCATATCATGCTTATAATCATTGGTATCTAAGGCTGAATTCAAGATAATTTTCTTTTTCTAAAGCTGTTTTATTAATTTTTTCTCCTTTTTTAGGGTACAAATATCAACTTTTATAATACCTTTTCTAAGACTTCCCAATGACCTTAAATCTTATAAGGATAAATAAATTGAAAATTATTGCATGAAAAATTATCATTTTCAAGCTTCATTTTGATGCATTTCAAATTAAATATTAATTTTTTGAGCTATCTTTCCTGTCTGAGGATCGGATAACCTTAATATATAAAATTGCTTAACACTTACTATTGAACAAACAGCAGATTCATTTTTAGAACCTTTATTTTAACTTATGGAATAAAAACGTACGTTACACAATTTGTCGTACGTTACAAAATTTGTGCGTTTTATATTCATTAAGTAAAATATACTTTTGCTGATAGGACATCCAAGTGTCTGATTTTAATTTTTGTGTTTGTTGCCAACATTTACTAAAGGAATTGAGAAACTTTCATTCGACTAGAAACTCTCCACTTTAGTCTCCATCATTCAGAAGCATGTCTTTATCAGTAAATTAAAGCGGTTTGATGATTGAGACTTATTTTCACAAATTGTTTACATGTATTTCATTTATTTGACAATTGTTGGGTATATTATTTTTTCTTATTGATTTAATGTAGCATTTACAGCTCAAGGCACTTTTTAAGCTCACATGGTTTTTCGCACAAATTAAGGTCACATTGTTGTTCTAGAAATTACCATTTTCGAACTGCAGTACAATGACATACCCTGGTACCCCTACGTTATATAACAAATATAATGTTCAAGCATAGATGTCTTTTAAAATTATTATCTTAAGTTTCCAAAGTGAATGTTTTTTAAGGGGAATTTATATATAAATGGTACGATGTTTCGACTATTCAATTCTACCATATGATTTTAACAATTGTATAAAACGAATTTTTCTTGATACCATGTAGTTGAATTTTTTTATTATCCTTCTTAGAGGTGAGTAGTTTTTAAAAATTCTTTGTTCATTTTCCATACTCCTCTTGTATTTGTCGAAATGTAGCGCCAAAAAGGAATACCATTGATAAAGGAAACCACACTGAAGGGTAAGATAATGAAGTATTGTTTATTTTTTTAAATAGTAAATTCCTTCTATGGGGAGGAAAATTCCTCTGCATTTACGATTTGAAAGGTTAAAATTTTGAAGTGGGATGAATCTCTCATGAGTCCAGATTTTAGAACTTGACACGGAACAACCCTACCTTATTAACATACAAAGCCATCAAACAGTTGAAAAATACTATTATCACCCCAAGCTAAAGTATCAAAATGTATAGAAAATACCAGATACAGTAGCTAAACTGTGCCAGTGTCTACGTTTCTGAACAGAGATATTGCTTTCAATAGAACGGATAAAAAGACAGCTGCAACTTGCCAAAACACACAAAAATTCAAATGTGAGTAGTTTTTTTTCAGCCATAAAATATCAAAGTTCTACTAACTGATATGAAAAAGGAGTATTACTTAAGGTAAAAAAAATCTGGAAGAACTATCTGCTTGGAAAAAAATCGAACGGCAGAAACATGTTTCCTGTATACAGTGATCCCCATTATTGTATTTATCAGAGAGTTAAGCAGATGTCCGTGTACGTTTACGTGTACGTGTAGCTAGGGAAATCCCCTAGTTAAATGCAACTGACGTCTTTAATTCTACAAGTTGTACACAACGTGTAGATTCGAAAGTACATGTAGGTGAGAACTTGAAGCTTCTTACATTCAAACTACAAAATAATTATTTTTAAGCCGGTGTTTGGTCTAAAGTTTAGAATTTATTACGTACATTCAATATATCTTTTTTTTTTTTATTTCAAGTCATAGATTTAATTGATACACATGGATTGAAAAGTACTTTGCTGAAATGACGTTTAACACATACCGGTTCACGTTCAATTTGTTAAACAGAACACGACATTAGTTACGCGTACGTGTAAAATCACTTCTAGGTTTACACGTACAAGTAGATGTACACGGTCAAATGCTTAATCTCTCTATTGTCAGATGTGTTTCATAGCGAGAAGTTGAACCTATCAAAGATCGAAATGAAACACTTCCTAATGGAGATAATGAACAGTGTTTAAGCTAAATGGCTCATTAAATAAAGCTGATCTGGAGCAGTGCAAATACGTACCATTGAAATTTCAGACAGCGTGCAATGGCGGAGTGAGCATCCCCTGGCGACCGGTCTCATCAGTAGTGTGCGTATTGTCATGAACAGGAAATTTAAAAAAAAAAACTGTAAACAAGATTGCAAAAAATTTGCTAAAAACTACACAGACAAAATGGATTAGGAATCAGGAAGACAACGTTTTGACGATGAAAACATATTCTAAAATAATTTTTTTAAAGATATATATCAGAAAATACGTCGTTTCATTTCAGCTCAGTCGTCTGGTAATTCTTGTATAACATTAACAGAAAGGTTAATATTGATCAGTCATCAGTACATGATTGATTGATTAATTGTATACTGTTTAACGTCCATCTCCAGAATATTTCACTGATATGGAGACGTCACCATTGCCGGTGAAGGGCTGCAAATTTAGGCCTATGCTCGGCACTTACGGCCTTTGAGCAGGGAGGGATCTTTATCGTGCTACACTTGCTGTGACACTGGGTCTCGGTTTATACGGTCTCATCCGAAGGACCGCTCCATTTAGTCGTCTTTTACGACAAGCAAGGGGGTATTGAGGACCTATTCTATCCCGGATCCCCACGGAGCATCATTACTTGATAAACTGAGTCTGTTATAAAAACCAGGCTTGACAAGATAATACTATGAATTATCAAGGTCTTCTGTTTCCAACGAAAGACCTTCTACTGATTCTGTTGTTTCTTTTCCACTATTATATTATTAGAGAAAACCACACATATATAAATTTCTTAAAGTTTAATGGCGAATAATGGCCATGGCAGCACTACAATTTTCAGGAAATTACATTTAGTTACTGGTTACAATCGTAACCAAGGTTACCGACCCAAATACATTGGGCGATTTTGGCAACCCAAATGGCAAATGGCAAATACATGTAAATGAAAATCATCATGAAATGGGCAAATACATTGGGTGATTTTGACAACCCAAATGGCAAATACATGTAAATGAAAATCATCATGAAGTAGGCAAATATACAAATGAATATGAAATAGGCAAATATACAAATGAAGCTGTTAAGCAACCTACTGGCAAATAATACATTGCAAATGTTTCATCCAGTGTGACACAAATAAGCAAATTGAAATTTCACACATATTGAAAATAATTATGTACAGTTGTAGCGAGCCCTGGGAACAGATGCTCACTAAATATAACCCTATTTAAGTTCAGCTAAAGATTGCATAGTCTTATTTCATTAGTTATACATACAAATCGGGAATCGTACGAAAATCAGTCACATGTAAGACAACAGTGAGCTCTGGGGCAAGATACTCACTACACATATTAATCACTATTCAAGTCCACCGACAGATTGTGGAAGGCATCTAGAGAATTGTAACTTCATTGGTGCAGGTACGGTAATAGTTGGTTACATCGACAGCCATCGGAGGTTACGGCCATGCAGTGCGCCATGACGAAGTTAGGTGTTGAACTACGAGATATACAAGGTTCACATATAAATCACTATTCAAGTCCACCGACAGATTGTGGAAGGCATCTAGAGAATTGTAACTTCATTGGTGCAGGTACGGTAATAGTTGGTTACATCAACAGCCATCGGAGGTTACAGCCATGCAGTGCGCCATGACGAAGTGAGGTGTTGAACTACGAGATGTACAAGGTTTACATATAAATCACTGTTCAAGTCCAACGACAGATTTTTGAACGCATCTAGAGAGTTGTAACTTCATTGGTGCGGGTACGGTAACAGTTGGTTACATCAACAGCCATCGGAGGTTACAGCCATGCAGTGCGCATGATGAAGTTAGGTGTTGAACTACAAGATGTACAAGGCTGAAAATAGAAAAAATTCAGGCAGCAGAAAATTGACACCAAACAGACGATTTATTTCATATATTCATACATTACATATAGGGTGTTGGTGGGTGGGAATTTTTTAACACAATATAAAATAAATAAACAAATTTTTATCTTGAGATGCAGGATATGTCTGCTCCCCTTCATTCTCTAACGGAAAAGGAAGTCCTAAGGATTCAACTAAAATACCCAAAGTTGAAAGAACGGGGAAATACTAATGACCCGATAACCCCGAATATGGGCCTCTCTAATAACGCGATTTAATTTTCAGCAATTAAATCGAATTATTAGAGAAAACCACACATATATAAATTTCTTAAAGTTTAATGGCGAATAATGGCCATGGCAGCACTACAATTTTCAGGAAATTACATTTAGTTACTGGTTACAATCGTAACCAAGGTTACCGACCCAAATACATTGGGCGATTTTGGCAACCCAAATGGCAAATGGCAAATACATGTAAATGAAAATCATCATGAAATGGGCAAATACATTGGGTGATTTTGACAACCCAAATGGCAAATACATGTAAATGAAAATCATCATGAAGTAGGCAAATATACAAATGAATATGAAATAGGCAAATATACAAATGAAGCTGTTAAGCAACCTACTGGCAAATAATACATTGCAAATGTTTCATCCAGTGTGACACAAATAAGCAAATTGAAATTTCACACATATTGAAAATAATTATGTACAGTTGTAGCGAGCCCTGGGAACAGATGCTCACTAAATATAACCCTATTTAAGTTCAGCTAAAGATTGCATAGTCTTATTTCATTAGTTATACATACAAATCGGGAATCGTACGAAAATCAGTCACATGTAAGACAACAGTGAGCTCTGGGGCAAGATACTCACTACACATATTAATCACTATTCAAGTCCACCGACAGATTGTGGAAGGCATCTAGAGAATTGTAACTTCATTGGTGCAGGTACGGTAATAGTTGGTTACATCGACAGCCATCGGAGGTTACGGCCATGCAGTGCGCCATGACGAAGTTAGGTGTTGAACTACGAGATATACAAGGTTCACATATAAATCACTATTCAAGTCCACCGACAGATTGTGGAAGGCATCTAGAGAATTGTAACTTCATTGGTGCAGGTACGGTAATAGTTGGTTACATCAACAGCCATCGGAGGTTACAGCCATGCAGTGCGCCATGACGAAGTGAGGTGTTGAACTACGAGATGTACAAGGTTTACATATAAATCACTGTTCAAGTCCAACGACAGATTTTTGAACGCATCTAGAGAGTTGTAACTTCATTGGTGCGGGTACGGTAACAGTTGGTTACATCAACAGCCATCGGAGGTTACAGCCATGCAGTGCGCATGATGAAGTTAGGTGTTGAACTACAAGATGTACAAGGCTGAAAATAGAAAAAATTCAGGCAGCAGAAAATTGACACCAAACAGACGATTTATTTCATATATTCATACATTACATATAGGGTGTTGGTGGGTGGGAATTTTTTAACACAATATAAAATAAATAAACAAATTTTTATCTTGAGATGCAGGATATGTCTGCTCCCCTTCATTCTCTAACGGAAAAGGAAGTCCTAAGGATTCAACTAAAATACCCAAAGTTGAAAGAACGGGGAAATACTAATGACCCGATAACCCCGAATATGGGCCTCTCTAATAACGCGATTTAATTTTCAGCAATTAAATCGAATTATTAGAGAAAACCACACATATATAAATTTCTTAAAGTTTAATGGCGAATAATGGCCATGGCAGCACTACAATTTTCAGGAAATTACATTTAGTTACTGGTTACAATCGTAACCAAGGTTACCGACCCAAATACATTGGGCGATTTTGGCAACCCAAATGGCAAATGGCAAATACATGTAAATGAAAATCATCATGAAATGGGCAAATACATTGGGTGATTTTGACAACCCAAATGGCAAATACATGTAAATGAAAATCATCATGAAGTAGGCAAATATACAAATGAATATGAAATAGGCAAATATACAAATGAAGCTGTTAAGCAACCTACTGGCAAATAATACATTGCAAATGTTTCATCCAGTGTGACACAAATAAGCAAATTGAAATTTCACACATATTGAAAATAATTATGTACAGTTGTAGCGAGCCCTGGGAACAGATGCTCACTAAATATAACCCTATTTAAGTTCAGCTAAAGATTGCGCGAATGGACACTATGTGTCCACCGCCACAATGGCGGTAGCTGAACGCTTATGATTAAACCCCCCGCCCCTCCTTTTTAAAGAATGGCAAAGCAAATAAATTAACATTGCATACCAAGACAAATGTGTATAAAACAATCACATCAGCTACATCTATTGTGTGTCTATTTTAGTGTGCTTTACATTATTTAGTCAGTGAAATAGAGTGCCATGGCCATTAAAGGCCACCCTTGACATTTTAAAAATTATGCAATGCTTTCTTCAAAGTTTCAACAAAAAATTTTTCATTGCCTTGCTCTAACAAGTGCACCCCATCCTCTTAAAGTAGAGTATGATCAACCAAAGTGAACTCTGGGCAACACATATATCCCCCTTGATGGGCCAACAACAAAGCTATAAACTCAAAACCCGACTTTAGTAAGAGCATGGTTGTCCCTAACATTATGCCAAATCAATCTAGGTAATATCTGAAACCAAATAATTTTCAATAATTGTTGTTTGGTAACAGAACTAAAATTGAATCAAAAGAATTATTTATGCTAAAATGCAAAACACATAATGGAATTTGACCAATGTCTTTGCCATTGCAATGTAGAACCAGATTATCATTGTGGGGGATCTTCATACCTTGACATTAATTTGATTTTTGGGAGATGTCACCATCTCATGCCGCCTTTTCCCTGCCACCAGATATTAGCTTTCAATGTGGATAACCCAAAATTGGACCCCCCTTTTTTCTAGCATAACCAAAACCATAAGTCTCTGTCGAGACTGTAGCTCTACTGGTTTATACTTAAAACAAAGGAAGAGAAAAGTAGCAGTTGATACTTGAAACTTTAAAACAGCAATAAATAGAAAAATGATCCTTGCCACTCATCAATATAAAAACCGATGCACAAAATCATGTATCCTACATGTAGCATAGTCCACCTGTGTGCCAAGTTATCTTGAAATAAGACCAAAACTGTAGGAGGAGTAGCATTTTGAAAGAATTTCACAGAAATTTCTATTCCTAGTAATCATGGCAGCACCAGTCGATGAAATCCCAAAATCATGCCATAATATTGAGGATCCAAAAATATGTACATGTAAACAAAAATGATCATATTTAAAATAAGATTTAGCATAAGGTATTAGAAAACCTATCAAGCTATACTGCTTGAGGTGTTTAAGAAGTAATACAAACAACTGAGTCTTTAGCCATCAATAAATTTGAGGTTTGTATTCTTATTTATCTCTTGTAAGCTTTTGATCCCCAACGACCTAATTCTTGATAAAATTGGCAATCTAGCATCTACAGAACTTTGCAGTCTTGACATGCCTACCACCATCTTTTTCATAACAACAAAGTCTCAAGTACCATCAAGTTTACATTTAAAGCTGGTACCTGATAGATATGTTCTTACCGTAGAATATGACAGATTATCTATTATCTATTTTTCATCAGGATGCCAAATCGGATGTGACCCACAAGATAATAAGACAAGCCTTGAACTATATAATGTTTGAACTGGACAAGCTAAAAAATGTTATGTCCCTGATTACTTTAGTACCAACCCATTCACTTGGCCTCTTAAAAAACAACCAATGATTCTTGAAGAAAGTGCCACAACTTAATTCTGAAATCCATGAACTATCAGTAAATAATTAAAGTTGATCATTGTCTACTCAGTCAATTTGTGGAAAGTAACAGCAGCCATTGAACAAATCTAAAAAAGTAAGCCACACTTCCAAGTCCTCCTTAACCACCACAGAAACCTTGATAAAGTGATGTGGTTTACAGACCCCATGCATGATGTCATAAATTATGCCTAGTGAATGCCCGGCCTAACGGAATGGCAAGCAAACAAAAATTCAACAAACCTGCAAGAGCCTTAAATTCCTTTAGGGTAGCCTTCTTTCCTGACATAAAACTGTTGATCAATTCTTTAAACTATTCTACTTATCAACTGGGTTTGTTAACATCATTTCAAACAAATCTAACTCAAAACCCAAAAAGGTCAGGGGAGTGGAAGGCCACACTGTTTTATCATCAGCTATTGAGGGGACACCTAACTGCTCGCATAGCCCCACAAAGAATGACATGAATTCCTACCTGCCCTACCAGGAAACCAAAATCATCTAAGTAATGCACAACAGATTTCTGACCAGACTGTTGCTTCAATATCCATTCCAAATATGATGAAAATTCCTCAAAAAGACTACAAGACACCACAAAATATTTATTTAAATCCTAAAAGCTCAAAGATCTGCCGGGTGAACATGAAGCAACCTAAATGCAGATTTGAGGTCCATTTTTCCCAATTCAAGGCCCCCTTACCCAACAAACTTAGTAACCTAACTGCATCATCTAATGAGGAGTAATTGACTGAGGAGAAAGATAGATCAATAAAGGAATTAACACTCAAGTTTTCCGGTTAAGATAAATAATGAATCAACTTAAATGATCCATCTTTTTTCGGTACTAAACCTACAGGTCAATTAAAGCCTAAGACTGGGAAAGGGTCTTGAATAGAATGGGCCAGTAACTCCTCCAGCATAATTTTAAAAACTTTTTTCAGAATTCCAAGCTCATTATCCCTAGCTGACTTTAAATTGAAACCAATAGTAACTACCCTTTAACCATGAATTTAGAAACCTTCATAAAACCCCTTTGGCAAAATTTCTGAACTCTTCCTATTATAATCAGTTTTGTAAATAAGCTGCATAAACTTCTACTTTAAATGGGGAATAACCTAGGTCCTGCAGATTGTGGTGCACTGGGAAATCATGCTCAAGGCTGGGGTGGTCTTGATGAAAGTCTCTGGTTCCTGTATTATAATGGGTACCTGTGACCTGAAAAATCTCTAGAAGCATATTGATATTTAGCAGACGGGCCTTTTTAAATGGATGAGGCCCGCTACAGTTCAAACATTTATGTAATTAGTGGCACTGCAATTCACACAAACCCTATAATTGTTATAGTCATAACATTTACACCCCCCCCCCCCCCCCGGGAAGGTTTTGCACCGGACCAATAAACGATGGTACCATGTACAGTAGCTAAAGCTCCTGATCAAATATTCATGAAACACTTGAATTTCTTGCAATTCTCATTTGAAATTGACCATTATAAAACTGCCACCTTATATCTGTTAGCCTATCTGCTAGCCCCTACACAAACAGCGTGGATTTATTTAAACAAGCCAAAAAAGAATTTCTGTAGGGTGTACTGTGGCATATACTGAAGAGAAAATAAAAAATGCATCAGTCCACTACTGTACATTTGTAATTTTAACTGTAACCCATTTCGATTCAATTACTACTTGACCATTAGAGACTGTTAGTGTTTGCTTATCAACCATCAGGACCGGATTGGACAGAAGCTGTCATAAATCAATGTATTCGTCCTCAAAATTTCCCCCAAACTACAGCATATACCATCGATCTCATTACCTGTTGTATCAACATGATTGGCTGTCTCTACATTGAAATCAGATTCATTGCTGGAACTAGTGGAAAAAGTAACCACACTTGCAGTAACCATGGTACCAATAATGACTGTACAGGGTATGTTTTCCTCTGACGAAACTTCTGTAGATTCGACTGATCCCACTTTTTGGTTTAGGCCCGCTCGTAGGTGCTGATTTCCGCTTCACCGGCTTGGCAGCGGGTTTAACTCTAGGCATTTTCTGAAACTACCGACTTTGGAATAAGAAATACAATATAGAAATAGGCCTAATAATAAAGTTATAATTATTATTATTTTTAATATTGACTCAGCGTTACGACTTCGACAATTTTTTGTAAATAAAATCATTATTATTATATTTTGCTCAAATATTGACTAAGCGTTACGACTTTTCTGTTTTATATTACGCATGTGGTTTTTCAAAATCGAAAAACATCCGAAAAGTCATGTAGGTAATGATGCAAATACACACGAAAATAAAGATTGCTAGAAACATTCTCCTTAAATTTCATGCATAACATGAATTTTTTAACACAATATAAAATAAATAAACAAATTTTTATGTTGAGATGCAGGATATGTCTGCTCCCCTTCATTTTCTAACGGAAAAGGAAGTTCTAAGGATTCAACTAAAATACCCAAAGTTGAAAGAACGGGGAAATACTAATGACCCGATAACCCCGAATATGGGCCTCTCTAATAACGCGATTTAATTTTCAGCAATTAAATCGAATTATTTTATTACCGATTTTGTGTGGAAGATTTCTCAAGAACGCCTCGACAGATTTTCATGAAACTTTCAGCAATGATTGCAAATCATCTGAACTCAAGGCGTTTTTATGATGTTGCTGACGTCACTTCCGGTCGCAAAATCAGCCAATTTTCTGTTTTTAAAGTGTTATTTTGTCCGAGAGTGTTCTAAAAAAAGTTTTGAAACTTTCAGGGATGATAGATTGTAACACATGCCATTCAATTTTGTATAAATTTTTCGTTGCCGTCACGTCTGTTGTAGACCGGAATTAGCTTAAAAGATGCAAATTTTTATTTTTCCCTTTTCC